>NC_051130.1:9662528-9757942 GCF_014839805.1 Manduca sexta
TTTTACAAACGGTACGTAGATGATACTTTCACAATTTTACCATCGGACAAAGTATCTGCATTTTTAAATCACCTTAACTCCATCAATAATAAAATCCAATTCACTATGGAGTTAGAACACAACAAATCTCTTGCTTTCTTGGATGTTTTAGTCATTCGTAATCCTGATCAGACCTTAAGTCATACTGTGTATCGGAAACAGACCCATACTGATAAATATCTGAACGGTGAATCTCACCACCATCCAAAACAGTTAGCTACCGTGGGCAAATCATTGTTTCAGAGAGCACGAGGAATCTGTGACGAGAAACACCTGGCCGCTGAGCTACAACATGTCAAGCAAGTACTGCGAGACAACAAGCTCCAAATTCCACGCCGCCGTCACAGAGACCGAGTGAAACCAGCCACAGTTGAACGTGTTCCGGTTGTACTACCATATGTGAGAGGAGTCACCGACAAGATTGGCTACATCCTGAAGCGTGCTTCAATAAAAACCTATTTCAAGCCGCCTAAGAAGATTAGTCAATTTTTACCACCTGTCAAGTGCCATATACCTCTGCAAGAACCGGGTGTATACAAGATAGATTGCAACTGTGGCCTCTCTTATATAGGACAAACAAAAAGAAATATAGGGACCCGCGTAAAAGAACATATAGCTGACGTGAAACACCGACGTTCTACGAAGTCTGCAGTCGCTGAACATTCTGAAGGAGGCTCCAATCATTATTTGCGATTAGACAAGCCACAAATCCTTGCCAAAGAACACCGATTCCTGCCTAGGATGATTCGCGAGGCTATTGAAATTAAAAACACCCAAATTTCAATAGGGAAGATGGTTGGAAGCTTGCACAAGCCTGGGATCCTGTTCTACATTTAATTAAATCGGATCCCAAAAGACCGGCTGCCAGACCTCAAGACACTGTGAGCTCATTCTGCGTAGATCGGACCGTCAACAGATAAAATTTTAAAAAGTTGTATATTTGAAAAATGTAGGTAGATATTGTAACTTTGACTTTACGGATGAACAACACCTCAGTCCCCCCCGTGACCATGAAGGCTGCAAAGTCTTCGAAACGTCGGGAGAAAATAATAATATAAAAAAACCGCGATAAAATCCGTTTAAATAGTTTTTAGTTTTTATTTCAATGTTTACCTATGTTAGTTCTAGGAGTAGAACTAAATATAGAATGTCAGGTCAATAGCGTGCTACCGAACTGGTTTGAGAACCTAGCTTTTGATAACGTTTGCTACATTATGATGAGAATGGCAATAACCCTGGAAATATTATAAGCCGCTGCAGGTAAAACCCATAATAACCTAGGATAAACTGTTTACGATTACGATAAATTACAATTGATATTTCAACTTAGTTTAAAACAGTGACATCAGCAAATATTATAATTTTATGTCGCAATAGACTTACACAAGAAACTATTTAATTAAATGCTAATATACGTTTTAGCATTTCATTGAGCCAATGACATTAATATAAGTAAGCAAATACGTTATAATATCCAATGACTATTTTAAACCAAAATCTAAGTGTACTCGTGTTGAATACCAATTTGTCAGATCCGCGATTTTTCGCGATTGAGTCAGTTTCTACAAAGGTAACGTGCTTAGCAATAAATTGGTAACTAACAAAAACTGGGGAAATCTGTATCGTACTGGCCATAATCCGAAAAAGTTATAATTACACAACCGAGAAAGATATAAACTAGTAAATACCCATTTTTTATCCATTGATTCCTATGAAACATAAAACAATTATTGAGTAAAATTGACGATGATAGAATTAAATCACCTGAATATACCGCAATAACATTTGAAATAAATAATGAATTATATTAGTATCTTATTTGTTTAGTTTATTATGAAACTAAGCAAATAAGATGCTACTGTTTAGAATATTATGAATGCGACAGTTAGTGAAAATGTTTGTTAGAAGTAAAAAAAGAAACAGCTAAACGAATTTTTATAACATTTGGGAAACAGATAGACCACATCCTCGATTAATACGTAGGTTACTTTCTATCCCGGTAGTTTGCTCTCCTGGGAAATATCTTTTATCTGTTTTTGCTATAGGAAAGGCTTTTCACGTCAGCAAAGGCGTAAACAAACCTATTTTATAAAGTTTATGTAAAGGTCTTAAGTATGCCGATTTTCTGGCGACATTTTCCTTTATCATTAAACATTATTACGGTGTCTACCACGGTTAATTTTTCCGAAGGGACGCGTGATAAATCATTATCGTGGTATAAATATTGAATAAACATTTAATGATTGCATGAGAATTGTCTCTTAAATTAATTGACATAAGGAGTAATATAGTAAAAAATGGTTACATGAATACTGTCACTTAAATTATTTAGCGAAGGGTTGAGAGGTCCTGAAGCGCTCACTTTAAATTCCGGTGTATTTGTATAAGCCGGCCTTTGCCAGGCTAACAAACGTATTGTAAGGTTCAAAAAAAGAAACAAAAAATTAAAACAATGCTTAATAACCTTTATTGCCAAGGAAATAAAGGCCGTAGACTGTACTATATAATAAACATTGTGTTGTAGCTCCATGTTCTTAAGCTACTAGATAACTGCTTATTACCTCGCCATGGCGAATTAAGCGTGTAATAACGTGATAAATTAGAAACAGCAGTCACCAGAACACATTTCAACAACTTCCTGTATCACAACGTGCAAGAATCTAGTAGGTACAACTCTCTTTGTCTTAGATATTTTTAACTAAAGGAATCAGTAAAGCCCGATCGAGACGTTCTTAAGTGATGCTCTTACAAAAATATGGCAATTGATTTTTATTTATATAGATCCCTTAATTTAACATATAATGTTTCTAATGAGAGCAGTGTGATATCATGCAACGTTTTGTAGTCCATAGAGCTAGATATTATTGCCCAGTTTAAGATAAAAAGCAAGTCTAACATTATAATACAACATTAAAACTGCGAACGAACTTACGTCTAGCGAATAGTTAATATGTCATAACAATTTGATTAAATACCGAATCATTGCCACCAGCGCCGTATGACCGTGAAGGAGCCGATAAAATCGATTAATTGCCAAATTAATGTAAATTAATCTTCCTAGCTATTTCGTAACGATTTTGAAATGGCATGAATAAATCTCATTTTCACATTAATGTAAAATACTCACTGATAAATACTGACTAATAAATTTATTGGACATTTTCCAATGTCACTTAAGATTGCAATAGTCTTGCTTTAACTATGACATCTATACAAATATGTGAAAGGAAATCGTTGTACCCTTTTTTAATTGCGCGCACGCAGGAATTTGAGATTTGGTATGATTAAAGTTGATATAGAAGAGCACAGAAGAATAAAATTGATATGTAATAATAAGAAATATTTTTAATTCAAAGCTTGAATTTCAATCACTGAACGACTAGTAAACTAATAAAAGCATAACGGTTTAAAACCTTTTATCGAAAAATATAGCATTCAGAAAAATATGTATGAATATAATATTACTCAGTATGCGTTATGTTGCAAGAAATCACGTTCAAAACTGCACAATATATTACACCAAATATTAAAACATATAAAATTTTCTGTTAGTACATGATGAAAAATAAAATACGCCAAATATTTTAATTATTTTATCTTTTATTTATATCTAACATTAAAATACATTCCCATTATTGCCGTCAGTATTGGATTCTGAATTTAAAAATAATCATTTGAAGAAGTACTTTTTGTTGAATATGCCTGTAAAACTTGGTTATCTTTTGGTTTACATCCGTTTCTAAAAAAAAATGACTTCTATTTGACTGAATAGGTTTAGTACAAATAAATGAGTATATTTTCTTGACAATAATACACACCGAGAATTACCATAGGCAAATTATATTTAAAGAAAAAACAAATTATGGAAATAGAGGCAACAAAAGTATATATTTTCCAGATAACGTCAGACCTTGCTGTAACCGGTTTATGGGACGTTATATTAATTAATACTAAATTAATTTTATAAAGTTTACGTATTTTGTGTTACATCATCGTATAAATTTTACATAAGTTTCCTTATTGTCCACGTAGTTAAAATCTAAAACAGGATTTACTTCAAACAGGTAAAAACGGTAAACACTTCCAAAAAAAGATTTCAACGCGAAACACGTCTATGTATGACGCAAGTGCGTAATATGCTCTACATCACAATTCTACAGCGTGTTATTGCTATCATCTAGTGTTCTGTATTTAAAAAAAATAAAAATTAGCCAAAGAGGTTTTTCAATAGGGATGTTCTATTTTTAAATGTACATAAAACAAGTTAGTAAATAAAATGTATATCCAATTTTTTTTGCTTTGAATGATGAGAATGAGATGCCGCGACCACAGATGTAAACAAAATATTGTATTCTCCTAAAGTGCTTTTACAGATATTTATTCTTGCCAAAAAACATTGTCATTTTTGAAAATGTACATTAGACAAGTAAAAGATTTGAAACATTTAATTTTGGCCTTGACACTGAATATGGTCCCCTCGTGACTATGAAGGCTGCAAAGTCTTCGAAACGTCGGGAAAAAATTATAATACCAAAACGACGATAAAATCCGAAAAATAGTTTTATTTCGATACTTTTCCTCTTTATAATATTAGAATAGATATGTTTTTGTAACTCAGAGATTCGCTCGGATCAGACATTGAATTAATTATTTTTTATTATAATTTCGTCATGTACCTATTATGATAGACCTTGAATTAACATTCAGTTGCAAAACGGAATGTAGGTAAAATTACAGATTTCTGTCAAATCAGTTGTTTAGTTACGTATCTATGTACAATCCCTTTTCTAAAGGTCGACAATGACGTTTCTCATGCATATTAAACAAACACTTTATTTTTCTGCACTAGTAGGTCTTTCATATGTGAGAATCCGCGTAGATACTAGCGCAATATCTATTTCTGCCGCAAAGCACTAGTGTGTAGTCACTGCTGTGTTCCAGTTTGAAGAATATTGTAGCCAGTGTAACTACTGGACATAATAAGATTTAACATCTCGTGTCTCAGGATGGCGAGCGCAGTGGAATAACAAACAATACTTTGTAATTCAAGGTGTTGGATGGTGTTTTTGCTGTTTATGGGCGGTCGTATCGTTTACCATCAAGCGACGGGCAAGCTCGTATCGTCATTCAAACCAATAAAAAGATAAAAAAAAACTCTTTAGATATATGAATTTTCATCATGTCAAATTTCTTCTTCGTGTGTATGCGCAATAAGGGAACACGTTTTCTTTTCATGTATTAATATAAAGATATTTGAATACTAATCAACTAAGGAACGTCGGTCTAAGGTCTGAGTCTAAGAAATTAAAAAACAAAAACTGCGATAAAATCCGTAAAATAGTTTAATTTCAATGCTAAAAGTCTCTTAATTAAATCAGCTATCTAGCTGTTATTCAGTTGTGTTGTGGGTAATTTCTTGATAACAACTTTATAAGATTCATCGTTTTGTATTTTGGTGCCATTTAATTATTAATATTATGTATGTATACACGACTTTCACATCTCTATTTACTTGTATATAAATCTATATTTTTGTGTTAACGCGTTATTTGAATCTACTGCTTTGACAATAAGGGCGTATGATCATTATCCCAAAACGATTTGTAATTATTCAGTCGACTTTTTGCACATTGGAAGGTCACAACATAAAATTGATTAGTCGTAATATACTTGGAACCTGAACAATTACCGATGTAGTATTTCTTGTATTTTTTATTTGAGATCAATATTAACTTGATAATTATAATTAGTGGTGATATTCTAGTTGGGAGTGGAACGGACTGCGGAAATGAATGGGAATCCAAATCCCTGAGTTTTCTAGATTTAGTGGGGTATTCTTTATAAATTATCGCTTGCTTTAACGGTGAAGGAAAACATCGTGAGGTTGCTGCATACCTGAGAAGTTCTCTATAATAATTTTGAGAGTATGTGAATTCTACCAATCCGTACTAATCCACGTGGTGGACTTGGACCTAATCCCTCTAAGTAGTATAAGAGGCACGTGCCCAGCTGTGGGACATTATATAAAACAAAGCTCACATAATTATTATACTAATTTGAGAAACCCCATCTGTTGGTTTGGTGTTATTTATTAGGGTCAATCTATTCATTTTATGAATGAAACCAAATACAATTGACGATACCCTCAATAGTAGGAGAGAACTGTGCTCAGCAGTGGGAAATATAATGATTAATTATAGGGCTGGTATTATTATAAATTTTTCTCCCCGACAAAGGTTGCAGAAAGTTACAGCATGCAGGCTACTTTGAACAAGTCAGTATGGAAATCTTTGGCAGAGGCCAGCAGTAGTCATTCTCTGGTAGATGGTAATAAAATGGATAGAAATTGTATGCATCATAAAATGATAAACTGTTGTTAAGTTATCACTTCTCTCTTGAGAAACTTGGAGATCTTTTGCACTGACATAAGATAGTCTCTACCTTCTAGAACTTTCATTCCTTTCTCTTTACGCTGCTCTATACTTGATCTCTTGTTTTTCATTATAGTTTTGGAAGATATTTAATATTGTTTAAGACGACCATAACAATAAAATAAATAATAACGACACAAAGTCTTTAGCATTCAATTTCGACGAATATATTTAGAGACAATATATAAAAAAATTATGATGGAACAAAAAATGGAATTCAAAGGTCAAGGACAGTGGAAATGTTTCGAAAATACTTACTTCAGTCGTCATTTATCAATCAATATCTATACATATAGAAATAAAAGTGTGTATGTGTTTTTTATGGACTCCAAAATGGTTGGATTTTAATGAAATTCTTACGTAATATTCAGATAAATCTAGCAGATGATCTAGAGAAGTGTGATACATAGATAGAGTCATTTGGATATAGATTATAATTGCTCTACGTGCGAGGCCGGGGCGAATCGGTAGTTAATTATATTTTTATACGATAGTGATAATGTTATTGGAAAAAGTGAGATAAGGTTCTGCGCAGACGCCTCATACTAAAGTGAGGTAGTACTCTAAAGAGTAATTGACGGAGATTACCAATTTGTAAAGAGTTTATAAACAGCTACTTATATCTACTTAATATATGAAGCTGAAGTTAACTCTTCAGCAGTCTATGTACATGTACATAAATCAGTTTAGCCGCTTCCGATGTTGGTGAGAGAAAATAGTTTGAAATCCACCCACATCGAAAGAGTTTACGTTGAAACGCGCAATTACTCCTTATCTTCTTGCACCCATGGATGCGCTCGTTACTCACTCCATTAAAAAATATTGAACATCCCTAACTCCTTCTAAATTTCGTTATCTATATTTTTCGAATATACACATATCGCTGGACGGCATAAAACGAGTTTCAAAATAATTCTTCCCTAACATAATTTAGGAGTTATTTTTGTGTAACAGAATCAGTACAATAACCTTATTGTAAAGTTACTGCCAAACAACACAGGGCAATGGTATTTTGACAAGGTAATTTTATGTACCTATGCATGTTTATTTTTACCGCACTCAAAATGTTGTTGATTGGCTGCTCATTAAAATAAATGCATGGTACATTTGGGTTAACGTACTATACGCATCAACTTCGTGATATGAAGTAAGAAAAAATACACTCGTAATTCATATGTTATTCTACAATGTATGTCTTTTTTAAATAATGGAAAAAATTGCATACATGTGTACAGGATACGTAATCTAAATTGACACTTTTTTATACTCAAACGGTAAAGTGACCCCACTGCACCTGATGGTAAGTGGAGTGTGATCCTATAGAATGTCAGCTGACAAGAGATGATTACCCCTCGGCAGTCGACACAATTATGCCGGCCTTTTGGAACCGGATATACACAGGCTGATCCCGGAACTATTTAAGCATACAAATTAAAGAAGACAAAGCAACCACAATATTCGAATTCAAAAGGAACATAACACTACCAACTTGCCAATGTAAAGTTACATTAATATTGTGATAAAAATAAGTAAAATAAAATGTCGTAATAACGCAAGGCTAATTTTGTCTGAGTCGAATAAAACTAAAATGACATGGAAGTTATTTTTGTTTGTTTAGAAGAAACAAAGTTATGCTTGATAGTCTAGTTGGGTGCGGAACGGACTGACGCAACGAATGTCTGCAGGTTCAAATACAAAGGGCACACACCTATGACTTTTCTTAAATTATGAGTACATATTCTTTATCAATTATGAAGGTGTATCAAGTCTACCAATCCGCACTAGGCCAGCGTGGTGGACTAAGGCCTAATCCCTCTCAGTAGTAGAGGAGGCCCGTGCTCAATAGTAAGACAGTACACAATACAGGGTTGATATTATTATATTATAACACGGAAGTGTTAAAAATCGAGTGTTCTGTATACTAGCCGTGCGACAAAAGGACAATGCTGGAAAGTTACAAGGTATTTGTACCTAAAAGGTATTGTGATCCTGTTATTTGCTGATAAACGGGCTGTATTGACCAATAAAGGCAAACGGTAAAGTAGCTCTATTACATGTTAGTAAGTGGAGTGATATCCAAATACCAGATAGAGAAACAATTGACGAGAGATAATTGTCTCTTTGATAGTCAATTATATTGTTCGAAATTGAAACCACTGTACAATTCATTTAAATGCCTCTGGAACACACAAAAACACACATGCAAAAAATATTGTTTATGGTTTTTAACACTTCAACCAAGTAGCCAGGTATGTGAATACCAAGATGTTTAATGCCTTTGTCCAAGTGTCGAGTTAAATTACACATTATTGAACAATGCTGTGTAGCAATTACTGCGATTGTTAGAGGCGCTGCTTCTAACCGTGTATACATCGTGGTACTTAGATATAAATATCGTTTTAATTATACATATTTGGCCTCTTATAAACTGGTTCCATTGTTATTGATTTACTAAAGGAATATCTTTTTGACATGTTAAGTAGATGTTTTGTTGGTTGTTGATGTTTATTTCAAGGACATCTAATTTTGTGGAAATAAAACGTTGATTAGTTCATAATTCGGTTAACTAACCGCCGCTTTCAATAAACGCTTTTATCGGTCCATCTCTGAAATAAACCAATCATAACACAGTTTTTCTTCCATATTCCAAATCGGTTTTTTTGATCTATCTCAAAAAGGACCAATCACAACAAAGGTTTCTTTGACGTGCTTACAAAAGAGTGATATTGATTGATTGATTCTTGGAATCAGATTAAAGATTGAGATTGGGATCGTTCATTAAAACACATGTAAACTGCTATGGCGATTCAAGTATTGTATTATAGGAACTTGTATTGTTATAAAGTATTTTATAGAGAGATTCCTTCCATGCTAGCGGAAATGCGAGCTTCTATCTAGCATTTATATAATTGTACCTCTTAAAGGATAATTAAACCAAGTATCTACAATAACTAACCGACCTCTAAAATCATTTTCGTCATCAAGTTGAAAGTGCCCGCGAATTAGATTGCACCGTACCGTATGGATTACTTGATGGAGGTCACTGCTGCAAAATGCAGTTCAGATACAGGTGAATGGTCGTTGTGGTGAAATAGTTGCAAACGCGAAAATGGATTATAAAAAAATATTGGAATGCATCGCCATTATCATAAAATGTTTTTGCAATAGGTTAAAATTATCAAGGATGGATCATTTACTTTAAGATCTGTTTTAAGTATTGTGATTAGAAAGGATAATTGATGCCTCAAAATGAGCGTATGTCAATGGCATAGAGAGCTATTTATATTTAAAAATTTAAGTAGTGTTAAAATAAATTTGCTAGAAGTATTTGGTAAAATTTCCTATCCAAGCAATCTTAACATGTAATTTTTTTAATCATTATTAAATTCAGGGTCTTTATGCAACAAGGGTGTGGCAACTCGATTATACCTTTATACGCAATGAAATAAATTAAACTGTTAAGTGCTCTCTCCAATTTGGTATATTTTGAAAAAACTGAGCTTTGTATCTAAATAAGTTTGTGTTTTTCCAGTAATTGTCGATAGAACAATGTAAAAATATTATTCACATAAATTTAGACATGCAATTAGTAGAGTAATAATAAAGAGTTATTCCAATATCCTGTAAACTCTCTAAAATTAAGGAAGGTATGTAGACCTCACCACAGAATATGATTTTCTGTGGTCCACACTTACGTGCGCACGTGCATAATTTCATCACCACGCGACCACTATATTAAGGTTACTAACGTGGTTTAATTTTTGATTAGTTAATTTATTTTATAAGTTGAGCTGAATTATTTTAGGTATGATAATTAAGAGATAGCAAAAAATGCTTTTGAAGTCTTTTTTATGGACTGAGTGCCACTTGCAATAAAATTACTTATATAATTATCTTCACATAACTGTTACGTATCATTATAATGAAAGGAACATAATGTAATAAAATAAACGCAAATTTATAATTAAACAGGTTAAATCAAATTAAAAAAGAACGAATATTCTAAATCTGCTGATTATTTTGTGATACTACTTTTGTCGACAATTTTTTTTTTATTTATCCCTCCAAACAAATGTACAAACATGACCCCTTTATGTATCAACTTGCATTGCAATTTTAAAACAATTTTACCATCCATTTAATGTCACATGGAGAATAAATTATAAACCAAATTATATTTAGAACATCAGATAACATCGGAGCCCACGTGAGTTATATAAAAACCAGTCTCAATGTTTATGTTTTCGTTTGCAAATATAGCGGAAAAATACAAAGCAATTTGGGGTTTTCATAATGACGTTAAAAATAGAATAGGTGCATGCACCTATTGTAGTCTAGGCATCAGGAAATACGTAATATGCATAACCTTTCGACGTAATCTCAATAATAAAAATAAAAAGTTTGTTCAAGAATAATCGTAGATATATGTTTAAATATGAAAAGAGACTTTGCGCGTAAGGACATGATATATTACAAAATATTTTTCAATCACATATTAGCATACACTCACACCTTTAATCTCCGAAGAGGTAGGCAGAGGCGAACTGGTGCACCCATTTTCTGCACATTTCGTCCTGTGATGTGATAGAGGGCGAACCTAACGCCATATCGGGCACAAATTCCAGACTCCGTGTATCGACGTGCGAACTCAGTGTCTGAGTAGAAAAACCCAATACCACTTTGCCCGACCCGGGGGTCGAAGCCGAGACCTCAACACTGCAGTCGTACCGTAATACAACTACCCTTTTTATCCAAAAATCGATTTTTATCAAAAGATTTTTCATTTAAACGGAGCGCGAACATAGAGGTATTTATCAATACGATAAGAATGTCTTATGATGCTTGTTTGATGAATGATAGATGAATAATGATACTATCATTAAAGTTACAAAGCCAGAAATTATTAGTATTTGTGTTTAAGGCATTTAACTAATTTTAAATTTATGCAGTTACAGCTTTAGATTGCGTTTGCGCATGCTCTTAATCATAGTTTCGATAAGATTTGATTGAGTCCAATTTAATACTATCTAGAAAATATTTGTCAGGTTCGAGTTTAATATTATCTCACATGTATAAAGGTCTAAATATACTAGTTACAGAGGAAAAGTGGTGATGGCCTAGTCGGGAATGGAACAGACTTCCGAGACAAATGTCTGCAAGTTCAAAACCAACGGTACACATCACTGATTAAAGTTATGTATGTGTTACTCTGAGTATTATCGCTTGCTTTAACGATGAAAAAAAACATCGCATGAAAGCCTGCATATCTGAGAAATTTCCTTAGAATTATCAGAGTATGTGAAGTCTGCAAATCCGCACTAGGACATCCTCTTGGACTTAGGCCTAATCCCTCTCGATAATAGAGGAGACCCGTGCCCAGCAGTGGGTCAGTATATAATACAGGATTGGTATTTATTATTCTAGTAACAATCAATGTGATGCTTTATATAACAGGTGCTATCCATCATTCTCTGCTAACCCCGTGTCGTTTTAACCGACTTAAAAAAGGAAGAGGTTCTCAGTTAAAGGCGTGTGTTTGCGAATCCCTTGTACACATAAAAAAAGCAAACAGAAGTTATATGTATTTTTTCTTTAGCTTTGTAGGTCGAAAAGGTTTTAAACAATTAAAATATAAACCGGCAAATAAACAACAGTACATCGACAGAGTAATTACTACCAACAAAACTTTGATGATTCTCTTCGTATTAAATAACTTTATGTTTTCGAAACTAAATTATTTCATATACATAATATGTACTGTTTATTTACGTCATTAGGACTTTATTTAAGAATAATGGTTACTTTTTATAACCATCATAAAATGTATAAGTAGTTTTGAGGTAAAATGTATCTTTTTTGTTTCGTTAAAATCTGTTTGGAATTTTTAAATGGGTCATATATCTTCTAAAATATTTTGTACTATTCAAACGATAAAAGATGCAATCGTCGTGAAATATATTGGTTGACTAAAAATTAACGTAAAACAGCGTTAAGTCTATCGCAAACTTACTAGCAATCAACTATCTATGGTATTGGTTAGAAAAATATTTTTCTTTTGTTTAGAACTACCTATACATTTTTAAATTTTCTAAAACATACGTGGTTCGCCCTGACCGATATTGGCTTAATTTTTATTTAAGTATATGTTTTTTTTAACAATACGCGGGTGGTACTTTGCGACGAACTTAAATAAAACGGGCATAATTCAATTAAGAAATAAAAATGAGTCTACAAAGAGCGCTTATTTTATACAATACGATGTTATACATGTTTTTATTATTCTATAGTTTATTGCATACAATGAAGCCGGAAGAAATTAGTTAACCAAGTTTAAAAAATTGACGTAACACTGTTCAAAGACATTTCCTGGTATATATTTTAACTTGTTTGTGTTATAATTTTATATTATTTTATCCCGGAACATATTTGACTTTGTTCTGAGAAGTCTTCTAAGACCACAATTTAGTACTAGTAGATAATAAATATCTTATAGTCATACATTTTATACTTCCGATGAAGTTAAAGCTCTATTTCAAGGCTTCCATTGTACAGGGGACTTTCTTTTCCACAAAACTCAGACTTAAAACAAATCTTCTCTTATAATCAATTATGTCAGTGATTAAAAATAAAACCGTCAAATTAAATGCGGGGATATCCTAGTTGCAGAGTCAGTCAGTTGGGAGTTAAACGGACTGCAGAGACAATGTCCGCAGGATCAAAACCCAATGGCACACACCTCTGACTTTTATAAAAGTTATATGTGTATTCTTTGTGAATTATCGCTTGCTCTAATGGTGGAGAAAAACATCGCGAAGAAGCCTACATACCTTGAAAAGTATTCTATAAGAATTTTGACGTAGGCCAGCGTGGTGGACTTGAGGCCTCATCCCTCTCAATAGTAGAGACCCGTGCCCAACAGTGGGACGGTATATAATACGGGGCCGCTACTATTATTATTATTGTCAGTGGTTGTCAATATTCCGTGGACCGCAACCCACCTAATTTAAACATTTAAATTCTGGACTCACCTCCTACGAAGTCATTTTTAAAACTTAATGTCCTACATAGGGACTTTTTAATGGACTTTTTAATTACTTATCTCGTCTATTAGTGCTCATCCGGTTGTTAGCTCGGCTGGTGGATATATTATCCTATTTTTCAAATTCCACCCAAAATTCCCTCACGACCTAGAGTGGATCGCGATCCATAGTTTGGGAAATGATGAATTATGTATTATTTATAACCATGATTTAATTTTAATATTATTTGCCGGTTTTTACTGTTTTAATTAAGCTAAACTCGTGAGTATATTGTAATCTCCCACGTGACTACTTGAAATAAATTAGCGAATTAAACATTTAAATAAAACTATTTTGTGGATTTCATCGCGGTTTTTATATTGTAAGTTTTTATAAAATTGTAAAATGTAAATAGTTATTGTAACTTTGAGTTTTCGGATGAACACCTCAGCCCCTCCCCTGACCTCGAAGGCTGAAAAGTCTTGAAAACATCGCGAGAAATTTTAATATAGAAACCGCGATAACAGACGCAAAATATAATATTTTTAATGTCTAACATTCGCGTTATCATAAGAAATCATTAACGAATTAAAATTAACTTTACGTGTTGAAGTTTAATGACTAGAATTAAGTGCTATAAACTGTTCTTTCTTGTTCATTTTGTCCGTTTAAAACATAAACTATAAAATTATAAATTATTGCGATAAATAATAAGACGAAATGTATTATTAAAAATAAATTATTTATAAACAAACGTAATACGCAGCACGCCTTTATTCACAAAGAGGTAGGCAGAGGTGTAAACATGAAACTATTTTTCACCATTCATATTCCGTAACGAAATGTGATAGGGGCGAATCTATCGCCACATCGAGCACAACTAATAATTAATTTATGTATACATACACTTATTTCAGCAAAAAATTGGTAACTAAACTTCTTTTAGAAATAAATGTATAAGCATAAGCATAAAATGTAGGAAGACCAAAGGTATAACAAGAAGTATTTATCCACATATTTATAATGTTATTTTGGTATTGATAACAATAACCGCAGATTACGGAGGTCACGCGATGGCATAATCGCATAATTAATGGATGTTTCCTAACTCGTTATGATTTTCTGGTAATATCTATGAGATGATTGCTCGGTAATGATAAAAAATGAGGAAGGGATGATCAGATGTAGAGTAAGTCTAATTAATAAAAAAAAAACATTTGAATCAAATAAAAAAAAAAATTATTACTTATTATAAATATTTATCGAGGCAATAGACTAAAATATAATTTTCACCAAAAGTTAGTTCATAGTTTTAGAATTAAATAAATCCTTCATATAAGTATAAACATAATATTTTTAATTTTGATTTGAATACATTTTGACGTCATTAACAACGCATAATTCGAATTTTAAAATTTAATCTTCGTGAACGTATAATGACATAATAGCTATTAAAGTTACATAATAACCGCAATGTTAAACATAACAAAAAAGTAAAGGTGAAAGTCTAAAGGAATGAAAATAAAAAAGAAGAATCAGATGCTGGCAAACGTACGTCGTCAATGAATTTCGCACGTTTGTAAACAACAAACCTTTCAAAGACATTACACTATATAGTTATAGATCGGAAATCAGGGCCAAATTTTTGCTCCAAAAGTTATTACCAATTAGTAATAATTTTCTTATTTGAAATATCCGTGTTACAAGATGTCACAGCGTCCAAGATATTAATACAGAAATGATATATTTACAGAAAATATGCTAATATTCGCATTAAAACACGCAAATCATGATATGGAAAAAATATAAAGAATTTTATATTGGTGTTTTGCTATTTTACGGCAGTTGGAATATCGCTCACAATTTAAGCGCAAAATTTTGTATATGACAGTCTTCCCAATGTCCACTCTATATAATCTTAGAACTCTTTGCTTTCAATACAATTTTAAATGTTCTACTTACTTTTCAACGCCTTTCCTTCAGGAGAGCACCTTTGCGCATTGATCAAACAATCCACATAGTTCCTCACAAGTCTTTTATTTGTAAATATAGCGTCTACATCTAAATAATCGTATCTTGAGTCGTATTTTGGCATGTTAGCCATTTGATTTATGTCTTGTCCAACTACTACATACATACACACACAAAACACCAAAACACGAATTGCATTCATTGTGTCCAACATAACAAAATCACATGTCACAAATTATATGCATAGGAACTTTCCCGCGCGATTTTTAAAAAAAGAACGTCATCCGTGCTAGCGTGCGGAGTTTGCGTTCGGTAGTGGTGCGCGCGCAACACTGCGCACAATTATAAGGTAACGTTTGCGCGCTTGGCTCGACTACTTTCTTTGCCGCGCTCTATGTGAAACAAGATATGATTTGAAGGGCGATCGGGAGATGTAAGTATATACAGTTGTATGTTAGGACATCCGGTATTTGCAAAGATGTCGATAAGAAAATACATACTTAGTTGCTAGACAATTTGTGTATGGTCACAACCAAGATTAATGATTGCAAACTATTTAGGTAAATATATGACCTACTTACGTGAAAACATCTTATTCATCTAGGTAAAATAGGCAAAATTCTGACCATCTGACTCTACGTTCCAATAATAATTTTTAACGCAAAATAAAATATGTATTCTCGGAATCCTAATAAAGAATATTTACAATTAATAATTTTTATTATTTTCCTTGTATGAAAATGTTCCATATCTAACTATTGGTGTCAAAATATGTCGACCATGACTCGAAAATTTTAAATGGCAATCTTCGTAGTTCGGTATAATTCTTGAAGCTAAATGTTGCTTAATATTTTAGAATAACTTATTAAATTACTTGTTGGCATGCGTCATGTAATTTTAATGTTTCTAAGTACAAAACTTCCGAAAACAGGGGAAAATGGCGCATATTGGAGGAGTAGACAAAGATATAGGAAAATGATGAGATACAAAGAAGGTTTTTACACACTGTATCAAGAAGACTTTTGCAGGTAGGCCACGTAGGTACATGAGTACTGAACCATTATAATTTATAACGATAAGAAAAAAATACCATCTTTAAAAATCACTAAAAAGCAAAAAAAAATATGACCTATATACTAAGCTAGTCACCAATTTTGGAGTCTGTGACTCACCTAGTGGAACATGGTTTTCGTATTTTATTCATGTATAATCTTAGCTAGTATTTTTAGGTTTGTCTGCCTCTAAAAAGGGGAAAGGTGTGATGCTATGTATGTATGTATAAAGTAAAGTCAACTAATCAAATCTAAAAAGTTACAGAAAAAAAATAATTCATTTTCGTTTATTTGGACGATATATTTAACCCAGTTATTTTGGTTTAAAAAAATCCATGGAACCAATCTGGAAGTGTGTTCTATCAAATATAAGATTAATTTTCCAAATCGGTTAATAAACGACGCAGTTAGATAACAAAAATAAAAAAAAAATTACGTCGAATTAAGAACTTCCTTTTTTTTTGAAGTCGGTTAATAGAGGTCATACATAAATAGCCTAAAATTTAGTTTATTTGTAGCAACCAAACGAAGTTTCACAACATTTTCTCACGTCTACAACAATAAATATCTACTTCATTAAAATACCTAAAAACCTTATCCACTACCATTTACACGTCGCAAAAAAGATAACGTTCAACGTAGTCGAACTGATAGTCGACATAAAAGCCATCTTGCGTTACAATATGCAACAAGGAAACAATTGTCCGTGCTCAGCCGTCTAGAACTACGGTCATACGTAAATTAAGACAAGTGGTAGGGGTTATGAAATGCGAGATTCTAACGCATGTTTTTGTATTATTCCACGCGACGGAGCGATATATTAATATTGCAAAAGGTAACACGGAGTTTGGTAATATAAAATTGTCTATTACTGGCCAGTATTTTTGTTATTCTTTTTTTGAATTTCCTTTTTTAATTTAAATGCCTAGCATTTATGAATGCTTGAACTTTATTGTTTAGTTTTTTGCGCAATCATAAACATTGCATTGCTTATTGTTCGGAGGTTGCAATTCTTCCCAGGTTAGTAACGAGCATTATATGATGATAAATAACGCCAGCAATTAATTTTGTGGGATTGAGTAATCTAGACTCAGGGTTTCTATGTTAAAGTTTCTGAATCGGCTAGATAATAGATATCTATTATTTCCAAAGACATTAAACTATATAGTTTGGTATATACCGGACATCAGGGCCAAATTTTTGCTCCAAAAGTTATTACCGATTGGTAATAAGTCGCTGTCTTATTTGAAATGTCCGTATGACAAGATGTCACAGTGTAGTTAGATCTTAATACAAAAATAATATATATATATATATATATATATATATATATATATATATATATATATATATATATACAGAGATATGCTAATCTTCGTATTCAAAAGGTGAAAATGATATGGAAAAATAGGAAGTATTTTACAATGATGTTTTGCCATTTAACGGTAGATTGAGTAACCATAACATAAGCGCAAAATTATTGTAAGACAATCTTCCCAATGTCCGCTCTATATATCTTAGACCCTTTGATTATTGCTCAGAATACTATAGCCCTCTTTGCCCTATACGCCTCTGTGAAGCTATATCTAGCCGGAAAATGAATACTTTAATACAACCCAAAATAACCGAGTTTTCTGACGTGTACGGGAAAACCACCGTTATTTCTAGTTTTACAATAATTTGCTTTAAGAGGACAGAATAAGATAAAACTTAAATTAATTAAATATAACTTCATACATGACCACGCCTTAGAAATTAACAGAAATAAGACGAGTGATCATATTAAGAGAATGACAGCCTCCATTCTAAATCATAATTACCAAATACATCATATTAATCGTTAGCACAAATCATAGTTGGTTATGAAATGACCACTGTTTATTTTTTTGATTGCTTTGAATGACGAGACAAGCTTGCCGTTCGCCTGATCGCGATACGACAGCCTATAAACAGTAGAAACTGGTGTTTCCAACACCTTGAATTACAAAGTATTGTTTGGTATTCTACGATCGCCATCCTGAGACATGAGATGTTAAGTCTTATTATGTCCAAAAGTTACTTTGGCTACAATGCCCTTTAAACCGGAACACAACAGTAACTAAACACTGCTGCTTTAGTTTCTTTCTTCTAATATTGTGTTGTTAAAGATGGTGCAAGGTTATTTATATTCGTGTTACAAGTTACTTGTAAACCAAATATTCTTATATATAAATGACATCTGAAAGTGAAAACTTTATTATGCCGGGAATCAAACTAATCATGGAGTTCGGAGTCCATTATACTCACACTAGGCTAATAACGCCGCTAAAAACTTTTAGCGTAAGTAAATTAAATTCCATAGACCACATCCTCAGCATTACTTAATTAGTTACTAGATTTTGCTCGTAGCTGTGCCTGCGCCAAAAGCGTTCCCAGCGTAAAAGTAATCTTACTTACCCAAGGATAAAGCAGCTTTTTATTAGTGATGTAAATTATATATTCTATTTAGTAGTTTTACATATTTCACTCAAAATTAAATTTAATGTATATCTTTATATTATAGTAACGGCTAGACTCGTTTCGCGAGACCAAAATTAAGTTTTTTTTTGTAACATATTAATATACCTTATTAATATGTTATATTATATCTTATCATCTGCCATCTGCCTGGATGCACCAGTTGCGCCTCTTCCTACCACATCGTGAACTAAAGGCGTGAATGTGTGTGCGTTTTGTTCCTTAAGCTATATGTACTTCATTTCCTACTTACCACGCTGATAAACGAAATTCATATTATAAATGATTTTTATTATCAACATATTGGTATATACATAATAGTACACAGTTCGATGATCCGAATAAAAGATTTGCCGAGCATCCATGTTCCCGAGTTAATTCGGATAATCAATGTTCTACTGTTGTATTAATATATGTAATAGTGTAGGTTTTTAGATGGAAAGAAAGAAAGAAACATTTATAGATGGCTTATTATAGTTCAATGATTCGAATAAATTATTTTCCCGTTTCCGAACACCCATGTCCCCGAATTAATTCGGATAATCGATGCTCTACTGTAGTACTAATTAAGGAAATAATGTAGGTGTTTAGATGGCTTATTGATAGGTATAATATTGATTTCCCCGACACTTGTCCTGGTTTAATCTATCTTCACGTAAACAATGGGTTTTCGCAATAACTGATGATACCTTGGGGATTGCCTTGTCAAGAAAATGTTTTACGATAATTTCCTCAGACTATTTTACTTACTATAATGATATACGATGATAATATGGTATATTGTATAATACTTTGAAGTTATCTATATATTAATACAAGGAGAAAAATATTTGTAACCCCTAAGCACATTACGCGCACGGATGAGTGTGAGTTTTGGCATAATTAAGGGCAATTTAGAAGAGTGCAGTAAAAATAAAATTTATTTTTATATGTTACATATATATTAAATTCGACAGTCAAGTTTCGACCACTGGACGACCATTATATATTTTTAAATTCAACTATTCACGCCTTTGAATTCAAAAGTAATACTGCTATCCTCTTGAGACTAAGGATTTATGTTTCATAATTCATAATACTCACAAATGATCACGATGTCAACTGAGTATATTATGTACTGCGACTGGTCCTGCAAAGCGACTTAAAACTTTACAGGTACTAATCAAAATAATCCGTGTTTTCAAGAATCAGTTCCTTATCTCAAGATTCATAAAATGTACAGAAAGTTAGTTCCTATTCTAATTTGTATGATCTCGTGTGTCTCAGCACGTAGGCACCATGCATAACAGAACATTCTGCATTCCACACAACTGTCTAACGCTTTAATAGGCGATAAATAATTCTTTCTTGTTTATAGCATTTTATAGAATACGGAAGCTTGTGTAATTACTATCTTACTAACATAATTTATGCAAAAGCTGGTAAATACGTTTGGATCTTTGTCAGAAGGGAACGTAGTAATCCTGAACAGATTTGGGTGGAATTTGGCACAAAGATAAACTATTTCATGTGTTAACACAATGTAGTCGAGAAAGCAGTCTTTTGCGTACAACTGCGTGTTCTAAACACAGAAACAGTGCCCGTAAAGTCCAGAACGTCGTCGCATCGGTGCGCATAAAATACATCATCTAACAGTTTATCTCCGGTCATGTCGGATTGCCGTCTCACCAGACTATGGGAGTGAAGAAACAGTGTGCATCTGTGTTTTTTGCGCACACATTTGTGCACTATAATATCTCTTGCGTACCTGGTTGATTTCCATCGACATTGATGTAGCCCCGCACACATTTGTGCACTATAATAGCTCCTGTGTACATGGCTGATCTTCGTCGAGATTTCGTTGAGATTTATTGTCAATAAAAGTACACATATCATTCATTAAATAAATCTATAAAATCGTAATAATCAATTTATTGATGAATTAAACCCATTACCTCCTTAGGACCATGTCAAAACCATAAAGTTTATGGCGTGTCATTCCGCGGGCAAATAACTTTCTCTCGCAGACGTTAATTATTTTATACACATGATTTTATAAACTTCTGTGTCATTAAATGGTGTTGAATAAACATAATAAACTTCGAATAATTTAATTACGGTATATGTTGTTTATTGAACGGTTTACTTCTTTATTCTTGTCGAATTGTATGCCAAAGCCTGCGCTGGTCAATATCGCTGTGCTGTCTATTTATGTTGCTAAGCACCAATGTGCAAGAATTAATGTGTTTCGTCTTAAAATGCATCATGGCGCATATATCCCGACATATCTAATGTCTTCAGTGCTGACCGCAGTGTTGAATGGTGTCAGTAAACGCTTTTCTTTATGGTTGTAGCCTTTGAATACATAAAAAGTGAAATGTTTGTTTATATATTAACTCAAGTAGAAAATGTAAACCAGCACGAAAACAACTTGCAAATACCATACTTTTGCATTCATCAGTATACCATAAAAGGCAAAAGGCGAGGTTACCGTTTAGCATTTGGTCTCAAATAAAGCATTCCGCTCTTTAGAAAGGTGGTACAAAAAATTGTGAATTTTATTATTGAAAAATGGTTTAAAAACCACTAGCCTCGGACTGCCACCACTGACTGCCTCAGTGGCGTAGTTACATTGCATGCCCGGTACAATAACGCTCTGAGGTCCTGACTTCGAATCCCGCGTTGGGCAAAGTGATATTTGGGTTTTTCTGCTCAGTATCAGCCCGGAGTCTGGAATTTGTACCCGATATGGCGATAGGCTCGCCCCCTATCACATCATGGGACGGAACATACTTGGCGAAAAGTGGGTGCCCTAGTTGCGCCTCTGCATACCCCTTCGGGGATAAATGCGTGATGTTATGTATGTATGTAAAACCACTAGCTTTCGCTCGTGGATTCGCTCGCGTGAAGGAGTTTTCCGGGATAGGAAGCTTCTTAAACTATCCATACCAAATTTAATAAAAATCTGTTCAGTAGATTTTAAGAAAATTTATAACTTTGTTTTATAATAAGTAAAGTTAGTTATGCCTCTAACTAACTATACTTATTATACCCTAAAGGATAAACAGCAGTGTAGTATTAGCAGTACAATAGTATAATCTATAATAACAAGATCATAGGTACAATCCATAGTATAAGATATTTCGTGTTTTCTAAAGTCTAGAATCTGTTGGCATAATTAATTATCAATATACCTTTTTTGTGAGTCTATGTTGGGCCTGTTTCTTTTTGACCCAGTAGCTGATAGTCTGAAATTTTTCTACTATTCAACTTTTCTTAAAGTACATAAAGGACAGGTTATAGACTTATAGTATTACCTTGAAACCAGGCAACTGATCTACCTCGTTATGACTTTTTGCATATTAATAATGTGGTCCTTCCACATGAAGACTACGCTCGGACCTTCAATATAACAAAAGAAAAGAAAGTGCAAAATAAACGGTCACGATATGTAAATAATAGTGAGAATCTCGTTGTTTCTGATTCAAAATAGGTAGTTCCTTTTGAAGTTTGTATGTATTATTTATTTAAAAAAAAATATATCTTCAATGACACGTTTTTACGTCTGTAGAGATATTTAAATTTAGAATGCGACATATTATAACAAACCGTTACTTTTTTTTTAATTAAAGGAAACATTTTATAGTGCCCTAAGACACTTTAAAGTTTAATGTGCGTGCGACACTTTTGCTTTTTTTATTATTATCACGACGTGTTCTGCGTCATGCCATAATGATCAAGGTCGGCAGTAGGGAGGTATGTACATACATACATCCGCATTTCCTAGTTTAGTATTCTAGTCTAGGTATTTGGAACACTATGTCATAGATAAGTATTCTTATGATTGTTTAACGGTATTATATTTTCTAGTGGCAACTGTAAATGTTCATTGAACTGTAGGTGTAGATAGAAAAAAATAATTGTATGTAGATGTTGACATTTAGAAACCATACTTTTAAAGGAATGCGGTACGTAGAAGTAAGATATTTTAATGTGCTGTCCGATTTCTATGTGTATGTAAATGATAAAGGTATGATAAGTTAAATTTTTCACAAATCCTGCATACAATTATGGACACAACACATAAGTTACAAATACTATGAAGATCATACGTCAGACTGACGTTCATCAATGATTACTAAAAGTCAATAAGAAACGATTATTTAATTAATTACAATAAGACAGTAACAAATATCAAGCTGTATGAATTGACTTACCGACGACGGTATGGACTTAAGAAAACCAGATTTATGAATCAATGTAACTTTTCCCTTTATCGGTAATTTTGTCATCGTATTTTTGTTTTTATTTTTTTTTATTAAATATGAACTAGCGGTGTATATTTTGTATTTCACGGTAGTTTATTTTTATATGTGTTCTTCTTGCTCTACTCCGATATTTACATGCATATAAAGCTATATGACTTTTATGTAAACTAAATTATATACTGTTAACATTTAAATGTATATCAGTAATTTATTAGGTCACATACTTTTGCATACGTCCTTTTGACATTATCGTAAATGGAATGTTTTAGCTCCTTGAAAACTTTAAAATTATGTGAAACTAATAAAAACTTTCGTATAAGTCGCCGTAAGGTCGACACGAGGGTCAGGTGATTCATAATAATTAATAAGTCGTGTCTAGATATTCGCATCTTCCATGAGAAAAGTACGTAATATCGGTGCATTACATAAGGTTCCATTGCCCATTACTTAATTAATACTAAAACTATACAAATATTTGTAAAAAAATAAATGTACTTGCTCAGTTTTTTTATTTTTATTTTTTTTGTTGATCACAGGTTCCGTTAATGATATCCTCAAACAATGGCCCTTTCATTATTTTAAATTTATGAATACCTAATGTTTTATGAGAAACAAAAATCACTGTAGTAAGTCATTTTGCAAAATACATTTGTTAAAGTTAATGATGCGCCGCTGCCTCGCCCGTCATCAAAGTTATTAATCATATTGCTAAAATTACATAAATCGTTAACTTTGGTGCATAATTAGTAGGACAGTCTGCATCTCCTTAACAAATATTTTGCAGGTTATCAACTTTCGCTGCCAAATTCTCAATTTTAAAAAGGTTGTTTAAAATTATTATTCATGATTAATATTTATAATGTATTTTGTTTTTGAAAACATACATATAAATTCGTAATTTCTACTGTATGATATTTTATTTTGATAGTTTATTATGTATATTAATTCGCAATTTCTGCAATATGTTATCTTCTTTTGCTAGTTTATTTTTTTACTAGCTTCCGCCCGCAGCTTCGCCCGCGTGGATTTCGGAGAGCCAGTCGCGAACGTTCGAGAATGTTCGTTTTACGAAGCTACTCGCTAGGTGATTCGCTAGCCTCTAGGTGCCAAGCAAGCCGCCTGCCTGTACACTCGCGACCTCATACATATACAAAAATAATCCTTATAGCATGGTTCAGTATTCATTCACGCGTGATGGCTTATTATTAGCGTATTTCATGAATAACTTTGGTGTTTCTATACCGATTTCTATGATTCTTTTTTATGGAATATTTAATAATGTAAACTTTTTTAATTAGGGATGACTGAGAGTGTTATAAACGTAAGAGTAGACAAATATAATGAGAAAGCTTCGAACTGCTAAGTTATCGGGAGTTACACGTGTTATTGTGAGTCAACCATAAAAGATAGACATGCTGTCGTGGGATATTTTTTAAGGAGAACATTTCCGTCATACATGATTTCTGTGTAGCTTTAACCATTAAGGTTGCACACGCGACGGAAGCTTAAAAAATGGAGTAACTTCTCCCGTTTTCCCAACATTTCCCTTCACTGCTCTGCTCCTATTAATTGTAGCGTGATGAAAAGTATACTATAACCAGCTCAGGAGTATGTAAAATAATTGTACCAAGTTTCGTTGAAATCCGTCGAGTAGTTTTTATTTCTATAACGGTTATACAGACAGACAGACAGACAAAAATTTTACTAATTGCATTTTTGGCATCAGTATCGATCCCTAATCAACCCCCGATAGTTATTTTGGAAATATATTTCATGTACAGAATTGACCTTTCTACAGATTTATTATAAGTATAGATAATGTGGATATTGTGTCATTATTTGTACAACTAAAATGCCAGTAAAATTGTTCCGTGAATCTCCTCCTAAAATACGGTTAATATTAATTTCAACCATATAAAATAGACAATTTACTAAACAAAATTTAAGTTCTATTTGAAAATACCAACTAAGACAAATGTTTTTGTTTGGAAAACTCTGTATTCCCGCCGCAACTCGTGCGCCAACAACATATAGAACGATTGCTCAAGGTCGTCTGCTCGGTGGAGGGTCTTAATATAATATCTTGAAGTAATTATAATAATGGGCTAAACCTTTAGTTGACACGACAGCATCACGTATTTAAATATCAGCAGGGACAATACAGGTTGGTATAATAAGTTGTAATTTATTCGTTTTTTTTTTACTGCGATATCTCACGTGTTTTCGCGTGAGTTTCTTTTTTGTTTTAAGACTTTAATTTACAAATATTACGTTAAATAAATATTTTTATTGTAATTTGGTAATGGTTTCCTGCAATAGACAAATTTTATGTCGATTTAATAAACCGGGTCTCCCGATTAGGGTGTCAAAACGTTAAATACAAGTGGATATAACACCTGCGACTTCGCTTGCGGGATTTTTATAATGCTGGCAATCATCGCATGTAATTTTGTAACAAATTGAAGATATGTAGGTTTTGCTGGGAACTTTACTGTTTGTGGATCGCTTTGTTTATTACAGATATTAATCTTACAATCGAATTTAAAAATAGATGAATTGAATTAAAAAATAGATGATTTGGATTTAGTTGATGACGTCGTCACATGTTAAAAATACTACCGAAGTAATAGAATACAACATTTGAAATCGATAAAACATGTGAAAGTACGTAAAGAGCTGATGATCTTTGAACGCCTGAGAAGATGTTCTTAATTATAGCTAAGGACATATTCAACCACATCTGCTTTCAAACAAAAAAAACACATCAAAATCGGTCCATTCGTTTGAGAATGTCAATATCACAGACATACAGATACACACCTAAACTTAAACACCCGTATTGTTACGTCAAGGTTTAAAAATAGTCTAGTGTCAGCAAATTTTCTAGTCTAAAAATGGACAGTATTTCTTTTTATCATTATTTAAGGAGCTAGGTCGATATTTCACGACTATGTCGCTCCATACACCCACTTTTACCCGTGCCTACTAACTTTTTGTGATATCAAAATATTTTAATAAAGCCCCTTCCGAGGCAGGAACCGATAAAAAACTATTTACAATGCCCACATTGAAACTCAAAGTATGAGGTCTGCTCCTCATTCACATTTCTCCTCAACATTCTTTAGCAGGGAACATTTATTGGTTAACGTGCCAGTACTTAAAAAACAATAATAATATGCCGGTAACATGCCATCCAAGGCCCCTATTCGAGTGCCCGTTTTAGCGACATTTGTTATGTCGAACAAAATTTTTTACTTGCCAAAGGTTCGCCATCCCTGTTCTTTATTATAATTACAGGTAGCCATTACGGCTGACAAATCACTACGTGTCAACGCTCACAAGCAATTGCCGTACACAATTCAAATAACCCATAAATGTATATAATTGGAATACAACTTCAGAACAGCATTAAATGAGTAAAATGGACACATAAACAGAAGGAAATCAAAAAAAGGGCAAAAAAATAAAACCGGTTCAATTTTTTTTTTTTAATGAGACGGGTTTTTCTTTCTATTCCTGTGTCCTTCAGGTTTTTAAATACGTTTAATTATTCAATGAAGGACTTTAATATTTTTATGATATCACGTCTTATCAGTCGACTTCTGGACCCCACTCAGCTTACCATCGGTGGTGGGGTCAATTTAAAAAAATGAAATTACCATCAATATTATCAAACATATCCGAAATGAAAATTCTGTCTCAAAGGTACATGTTTTATTTTTTGATTTAACTCGACCGTAACTGCTATTAGATATCGAAGTTTTGTCGATAATATTAAGTATATTAATGTCACTAAAATCATTTAAAATGTACACTTAATTAATCGTGAGAATGCTAAATAAAAGCGTGTCCTTGTTAAAACCAAAACGATTAAATAAATATTTAAAATGGCAAAAGCAATTCGGTCAGGGCTAAAAAATTGATGAACGATATATTCGCCTATATTTTATATTTATTATGTAATTTGGTTATGAAGATTTAGGACGAAATTCGAAGGTCATAAATAAAACTATTATAATCGATGATCAGACAATTGCGAATCTAATCGATTATAATCGAATTAAACTAACGGTGATCGATTCAAATGGATAGGCTTAGCGATGTTAACATATTTATTATTGGTTAATGAAAATACGTTATTAAGTACGGAGCGGGTTATAGACGTGTAATTTTTTTAACGAATCAAGATTTAGATGTCCTGGAGCAATAATAATTATTACGGGCCATTTAATTGTAATCAAGTCAGTCAGAATTACAATTACGAGATGTGATTTATTATTAACATCTATCCGTGTTGCTCGCGGATATACAGCACCCCCCCCCCATACACCCGCTTGCTAACTTTTTCTGAAATATAAGTCCTCGTGTATACTTACCTACTTTTTTTTAGATACAAAAAATAATATCCTTCTGAATATTAATTGTACTAATTCGCTGTTTAATGGTAAAAAAAAAATATTATTAAAACTAGAAATAATGCGGAATGAACACGAAATACACAAAAACCGGTGAAGGAAAACATCGTTAGGAAACTTGCATACCTGAGAAGTTCTCTATAAGAATTTAGAGGGTGTGTGAAGTCTACCAATCCGCACTAGGCCAGCATGGTGAACTAAGGCCTAATCCCTCTCAATAGTAGAGGAGGCTCGCGCCCAGGAGTGGGACAGTATACAATACAGGGCTGATATTATTATTATTTTATATTTAAACAAAAAACATACAATACGTTACATAAAACAGTAATATCACGATATTTTTGCGAGTGGCAGTAATGACCTTTAAACTGTTACGCTTGAGTACATTTTTTATTTTCTAGGGAAAACCGCAATATAGCACAATATATGACATAAAAACTACAAAATTAGCAACGTGTGCGTCAGAATTCAATTCAACGAAAATCGTTCCATCTCTGTGGCTTTTAGTTTCATATCTATTCAAAATATTTAAATTGGACTACCAACGTGTATGGTCATAAAGTCTATTTTCAATTGTTTTGTATGTAGCAGAACTACTGATGAGGCTTGGTCGCGTTAGTAACAACGTTTTATGAACATCATACTATTTTTCATTTAAAAATTAATACAAGACATTCAGAATGGGCTGTATTGATATCTCTATATTATATCCAAACTAGTTTAAAATCCATTTGTATTTTAATATCTTTTATTACATACTAGCTTTTGTTCGCAGCTCTCGCATGATAAAATTTTTCCAGGAAAAATATTTCAATGTAAAATAGTAGTATAATAAGAAGCCAATAGCATTCAGGAGTAAGGTAGCTTCCTATTAGAGAAAGAATTTTCTAAATCGATTTAGTAGTTCAAAAGATTATCCCCAACAAACAAAGTTATAAATTTTTCTCTTTACCTATATATCAGTATAGATTGCAACTTTGGGAATTTGGGCAAAACCTCAATATATCGTGAAAATAAAGCCCGAGTTTATATACAAATTCTATTGAAATAAAGATTAGCTATGTTGAGATCATACTGTCAGACGAAAATATACCCATTAATCTCAACCCAAAATTTCATAAAATCTCTCACAGGCCCTTTTGAATCATCATGAATCTACCACCGCCTTACCTTAAACTGTACCAACCAGGGTTTAGTCAACAGTAACACTTGAGTATGACTTCTTCTTCTTCTTATAGTGCCTCCCCAACTAGTGAAGATTGGCGGTCAGCTCAGCATACTTTCCCTTGTCCTTTGGAAGGCGAAATATTTCTTCAGCGCTTGCAATCCCCGTCCACTACTGAGTATGCTTCATTTGAATAAAAAACAGCGACTACACACTTTCGCCAATTTTAGTCAAGCGACAAGTCGTAGGCCATCACGTAACACGCGGTTCAGCGTCACGTAATCTAGTAGCACATCCGCGTAATCTTTATTACCTAAAGTGAAAGTTTTTGCCAAAATATATATCGACGGTTGAAAGGCTAATTGTCATAAGCGACATTTTTTACGACACTAAGTTTCATACGTATTTAAAATCAGCCTAATTTTTTTTTTTCTAAAAATAATGTAGCTTAAGTTATTTAACCTTTTAACCGTCGATATGTAAATAAGAATGTGGTATGTAGAATAGAATTTGCGTATGTATGTCCATCTGAAAGCAATAAAATCAGAAACTGCCGAACCGATTTCGATGGAATTTCGATATGCAGGTTTGAGACCCTGGAAGTACATAGGCGATTTTTTTTCCCCGAAAAATTCTTTCACGTAAGCAAAGACGTGAGCAAAAACTTGTTATATAAATTCCTTGTAAATAAAGTAGTAGAGAGATATAAAGTAATGTAGAGAACTTCATCTCCAAATAGGGCTTATAAAATGTTGTCATTATTTAATTTAAGAATAGCTGAGAACATAACTACGCTTAGAAATTATGTTTGATATGCCCAACTGCCTTGCTGGAAATATCGCTGTGTTCTGCATTTTTACATATGCACTGAGATATTTAGATTTTGAGGGACTATTTAATACATACGAAATCTTCCTTGCGAAATACACGTTAAAAAAAACAAAAATCGCATAATCAAAATTACAATCGCATGGTCCAAATCCATAGATCAAATGGTCTGCAATAAAAAAAATTAAAACAAAATCATATACTTAAACTCAACCATTTGCGATATAATTATATATGCATTTCAATTTTCTATTCGTCATTAATATATGACCGGTTTGCATACAAATTACGAATTTATTTGTAAATTGGGATTAATCAATGCAAAGACATATAATAAAATTCTTTTCTCTACAGCAGAAATAAAATATCTATTTCATACGGGAAAGTTTTTATGTTTATAATACAACCCTAATGTCTAGTGATAGTTTTTACTTATTGATTGTTATCTATCATTAACGTACATAATTATAAAAAATATTTATTTTGTGTATAAGTGTTTGAAAGAAGTTGTATAGGCATGAACCCTTAAAATATTTTACAAAATAACATTCAGACATTTCGGTCAATATTTCATAGTAAACTTCATAGAAGTTAAAACGTCAATTCTCCTTTATCTTGCACTCTGTATCATAAATACGAGTATAACAACACAAGTACATTAATAATAATATATTATACTACCATTAACGGCCTGAGTTACTTCCGCACAAAGTTTTTTCTCCTCTTAATGACAATTAGCTACAAAGCATTATGAAGTAATATTTCTTAATACTACAAGAAGACTAATAACAGGAAACACATGAGAACAAAATTAATTTACTTATGTTTCCTTGTTGAAGATAAGTGAATCCTAAAGACCTATCACAATATGACTGGCTTCCTATGTTAATAAAGTAAAAAGCATTTGTTTGCTTATTCTTTAATGTCGTGGGAATAATGTTGCCAGAAAGGTCAGTGAAGTTTTGATGGTTCCTAAATTGCGTCATCTGAGATCCTCAACCTACTGATATCACTTCGAGACGCCTGGAGGCACCAGGAAGGCGCGCAGGCTCTAAACATCTAGCGGAATTTTTCGTCACACATAATGGCCCAAATTTTTGCAGGTTCATTGCGGAGAATAGAAACCGACCGAGTGAGGAAACCTGCATACCTGGGAAATTCTCTATAGGAATTCTGAGGGTATGTGAAGTCTGCCAATTCGCACTAAACCAGCGTGGTGGACTAAGGCCTAATCCCTCTCAGTAGTAGAGGAGGCCCGTGCCCAATAGTGGGACAGTATATAATACAGGGCTGCTATAATATTATTATGTTAAATAATAAAAGGACGTCACAATCGTCACCTTCATGGTGTGAGGATGCCAAATGAGAACATGCGACGTTTCCCAATGACTTTCCCATGCAACAATTAAGCAATTAGTGGCCGCGAAACTGCACAAAAGAGCTCGTAATTTATGATTAATTATAATACTTTATACTAATATAATAATTATACTGAATGCGAAAGTTTATGAAAATGTTACAATAAACGCAGGAACAGCTGAATGCATTTGGATGAAATGTAGCACACAGTTAGAACATGTTCTGAAGTGATAAATACCGTGGCGAAGGGATTTTTTTTTTAAAGGGAACCTGGCACTACTTTTAGTTACTAATAATATACAGAAATGCGGATCAAAGAAAAATCGTTTTATTAATTATATTTTACATAGATTACGAAAGGGAAGTCGGTAAGAATCGAATTATATGGACCCTTCGGCACTGATATACTTTCCATCACGGAACCGAACACAGAAGTGCTTTTATTTCGGTAAAGATCTTTTACAGAGATGAAGCCGCAACCAACACCTACTTACCACATAAGACATAATTCATAACCTATAATTCATGTTGCTACGTACAATAACAACTCATCTTGTTTGCGGTTATAACGCGGATTATGATTGCGATGCAAAATATAAATTATGACAAGCGGTTTCTATAATTAACTCTGAAATAGATAGCTTTGTTAACTGATAGCAGCTGTGACAAGATCAAGGCCATTTACGTCGCGTGAGCGGTATAGGGTGTCTTTATGTAATAGTTATATTCTGATATTCACACAGAAGTGCTCGATAGCCTAGTTGGGTTTGGAATGGACTGCTAAGGTTAAGTTAAAACCCAATATTTTGATTGCCACATAAGCTGCAATGTCATAGCAATCCTTTTTATAACTATAAAATAACTAGCTGACCCGACAGACGTTGTCCCGTCTTAACTATGAATTTGCAGCGCGCATTCTGTCAATCGCTGACAGTTATTTCAAACAACTGACAGTTCTATAAAATTAATATTTTCTTAAATTTTTTAATGATTGATTATTTTATTCGGCTTTCTGTCACGTTTTATAATTTACCACGTGTTATTCAAAAATCCCTAAATCAATTCAGCGGTATATAGCGCCATCGAATACGTTCCATAGGAACTAATTATAAGTAACCCATAATATGTAAATTCAGGACATGGTCTGTCCGTGTGAAAAATTAAATCCGATCAACAGTTACTGTGTTTACTGCAAAAGCATCCAACCATTTTCAGATATTATACTCGCATTCATAATATTAATAAAATAGTTAATAATTAATAAAATGCCTGACTATATAGAAACGCCAATAACAGCGACTAGAACTGCAATCTTATCAAATAAAGCAAAAATCAAAATGTAGAAAACGATAAATAATTTTTTTTACGGGTCGTTAACAAATAATGAACCTTTTTACACAGCTGTATTAAAACTAGTTTTATTTTTGTCAAAAAAATCCTAGTATGTTATCCGTAGGTCATTTACGTTATGGTACAATAAATAAATCTAATTCATTTCAGGGACTTTACCTATTGCACGATCTATGATTATGGACACTAAACTGCTAATTTAAACATATTAGAGACGTGTTGATAGCTCCTCTATTATAAATATACGTATTCCTAATTTGCTATCCGCATACATTAATCTTGTATGGAACAGACTTATGATTACTAGAAATAACTATGCTAGTCTAGCAGCCGTTTTCAATAAGTGATCCCAATCTAAATCTTCAATCCTAGGTCAGACAAAGTGATATTTAGGTTTTTCTGCTCAGTATCAGCCCGGAGTCTGGAATTTGTGCCCGATATGTTGATAGGCTCGCCTACTATCACAGCATGGGACGGAACATATTTGGCGAAAAGTGGGTGCCTTAGTTGCGGCTCTGCATACTCCTTCGGAAATAAATGCGTGACGTGTGTTTGTTTATTTTTTAAATCTTCAATCCAAGTCCGAGGATAACCCAATCAAAATAATTCATTTGTAAGCATGTCAAAAATCTTTGCTCGGATTGGTCCATTTTTGAGATAGATTAAAAAAAGCGATTGTTTATTGAAAATGGCGGTTAGTCATAATGGTATGGCGGATATACAAACTTATTATCCCGGTCCCCTTTTTTAAGACAGGGAAATCTGTTTACGGATTTCTGCTGTTCTCGACTGTATAAACTGTTCTACTGTTAAAAGCCCTGCCATAATACTCTCTCTATAACGAAGCCGTTTCTTATATCGAAGGTCGCGGGTGACGCATGTGCATGCAACCACAGCCCCTTGGGCAGAGACTCCTTCAATTATTTGGCATGCATGGAAGCAGTACGCCAGGTTCTTATGCATTATTTGCTCTGTAGTGGGTCACCCGCCCGCCACTTAACCCTATATCCACGTATAATCGCTGTACTCTAAACCCTAAAAAATAAGGATGTGTTTCAACGCGAGTCCGTGGGAAGTATTATGATTCAAGTGTAGCTTTTAAAATGTTGACTGCCCCGGTAGTATAGTTGTATTGCGTACGCGCTACAACACTGCTCTTAGGTCCCGAGTTTGAATCTCGGGTCGGGCAGTGATATTGAGTTTTTCTCGGTATCAAATCGGAGTCTTTAATTTGTTTCTCATGTGGGAACAGATTTACCCGCAATTACATCATTAGACGAAAAACATACAGAAAAAACCAAGCACTTTTACCACCTCTATCTAAATTATTACATTTCCTAGCAGGCTTTTTGTTTAATTACTAAAACTGAAAATATTGTGACACCTTCGCAAAGTAGGCTTTTCAAGACTACAAATCTTAATAATAATATCACTCATGACTGTGACACGTGCATAATATAATTATGTATTCAAACACGCAGTTGCACACCTGAACACTGAGTAAGACAAATCAATTAGCGATATTTTATATTCCACGGGAAAGAATTTGTTTACGTTATGTCGCTTATGATAATAAAGTATGTCGCTTACGATACATCGTATAAAAGTAATTAATAACTGATGGTAAGTAATAAACATTTCAAACGAAGTGTGGAGAATTCTGAGAGGTGATTAGCGTAGCTTGGAGATATGCATTGTATATATCTACATCTATATCTATGTTTATAAGGGCAATCTTTAACTACCGACTGGATTCACTCAGTAAGTAGTACTAGCAAAAAATTACGCATTATCATGTATAGTATTCGTATCGAGTAAGTTATCGTTAAGTATTTCTCGACAGTTGACAATATGTCGAAAAAGAAATTTGTGCTTCGTTTGTGCTGCCGATTCTCATACATTTTAAGTTTATTATTACCATGGTTACGAGATTTACTTTTAGCAGTTCAAACCCCCGCATCTTCGCGCTGCCGCATTTTAGTTCCAAATACACTCACTGGAGCGCTGTTCAAAACAAACAAAAATGTACTTAGTTGAAACCATTGTGTCAATTATACAATAGCGCTTGAATTCATACTAGAGATTAGGGGTCGCAAACCGGTATCCCGGATTTCGAAAATACCGCAATACCGGACCAAATTAAGAACTTCAAAATACCGGTATTGATTTTCCAAATACCGGGATTTTCGGTATTTTCGGTATTTTATTTTTATAAAATTCAGTACAAAATGTGTGTATAATTATTAATTTTTCGAGTTTTAAATCGCAAAAATTAAAGCTGCTTGCAATTTCATTCATTCGTATAGGCGTATATTCTTTAAAAAGCGAGCAAAATACATGGCTTATGGCTATATTGCTACATTTGTTTTGTTCTAAGCATAGCGGTGTTAACTGATAATTGTTATTTTAATAGAACTTATAAGAAATATTTTTTGTTCTTTAAAGTCTATCCTCATTATTCATAGACGTTATTTATCTAAAGACGGAGCATTGCTGTGATAACAAGTCTGTTTCTTAGTACTGACGGCATGGCAGCCTTCGCAGTGCGTAGACGTAGGGCCGTTGTGATTGGCTAATATTGTGATACAACTTGAATCTAGTTGGCTGTCAGATAAACAAAGCTGAGAAACATAACAGGGGGAATAGATGTAAAATACAACCTGTTTAAAAGCCTTGAGCTGCCTACAATAATGGCCTGGTATTTCGCGGGGTTTACCGAAAGGCCGAAATTGTCCTTATTTACCCTATCTACAGTTGCAGACACACTATCGACTTGCTCCTGAGAATAAATTTGCAAGTCGTCACCATACAGATGGTACGCACATTGAAGATTTTGTGTTTAGAAGTTTATGAAGTTAGAGAACAATAATGGGGAGATTATGCCGCCTTGAGGGACGCCACAGTCTATATCACGCCAACTAGACGAAGAATCGTCTAGGCGCACCAACTGTACCGTGGGCGAGATCATAAGGTGGGAGAGGTTTGCAAGAAGAATGTCGTGACTGACTGTATTGAAGGCGTTGGAAAAATCAACCAAAGCCAAAACAGTGGCATTGGAATCCTCCATGCCCACCTTAATATTGCCAGTCACTTTGAGGAGTGCAGTAATAGTGCTATGGCCAGGCATGAAGCCAGACTGGAGTGGGCACAGTAGGTTGTTTCGGTGCACATGCTCAGACAGTTGCTTGTGAGCACAGGCCTCGAGCACTTTCAAGAGAAAAGGAGATTGGATATGGGACGGAAATGCTTAGCAAGTAATGGGTTAGGGATTTTAGGAAGAGGGATAGCAATAGCTCTTCGCCACAAAGATGGAAGGATACCAGTGCTGAGGGAGGCGTTAATGATATGGGACATGATTGGTAGAAGTTGGTCCAGGATAGGGATTATCATGCGACGACTGATGTTGTCACAGCCAGTAGCATTGGATTTAATGGATAGTATGACTTTTCTAATTTCACCCAACGGGACAGAAGAAAAATGAAAAGTATTAATGTTAGGCCTGGATAGAGCCGCTAAGAAATCTATGGTACGATGCCTAGTTTGGTGATCAATCATGGTAACAGATGTGAAATGTTAATTAATGTCATCCAAACCAATAGTTGCACCGTGAAGATCTATGTTTTTAACTTTGCCAATACCCAGAGTTCCGTGGAATCTCCAGATACTGCCTGGCGAGGAAGAAGAAATATTACTGGAAATGTGTCGGCGTTTAGCATTACGGACCATCTGGTTACACCAATTCCTTGCAGTCTTAAAAAGGCACCAGTTCTCCTCCGAACGATCCCTTCTGTACAGTCGAAAAGCCCGATCCCTTCGTCTCATCGCCATCCTAACCCCATGTGTAATATATGGTGCAGGAGGACGTTTTAATTTAATTTTCTTTAAAGGGGCAAGGGTATCAAAGAGTGCAGTTACAGCGCGGTTAAAAATTGCGACTTTATCGTCAACAGAAGTGGCTGCCAATAGGTGATCCCAGTTAAAGTTAGTAGCATCTCCTTTCAGCTTATCCGCATCAATGCGACCAAAACTACGCAAGTGCAATATCTTAGAGGGGAACTTGGGAGGTTTTAGGGCCTAAGACCTGTAGATGAGATCATGGTGAGTGAAGCCAGGAGCGGGAAATTGACCGTGGGAGAAAACAGGGGAAGGAGCAGAGGTGAGGATAATGTCAAGCCAAGTGTCGTGACCATCCATATTATGGTGGGTGGCTTGCAGTAGTAGGACATGCAGTTTAGCAGAATCAAGGACAATAAGGAGTTTACGAGATCGATAATGATCCACCCATGATGATGTGATGAACATATTCTGATCTTATAGATTCCAGAACTGTTTCCAGACCGGAGAAATAATCAAGAGATGGGGGACAGTAAATAACACCTAGTAAGGTTTTCACTTTCTTGACCCAAACCTCAAGAAACAGAAATTTCACATAAGCAGAATAAGAAGCAGAGGAAGATATTACAGTTATATATTTCAGGTCGCTACGTAAATATATAGCGACTCCGCCCCCTCTCCTGTCAACTCGATCATTTCTAATCAAAATGAAACCAGGGAGAGGGTAAAGGGTAGAAGGAAAGTGAGTTTAGAGCCAGCTCTCAGAAATCAGAACGGCATGAAAGTTGGCTTACGAAAATAATCTCTTTTCATTCAGCCTTTAACTAACCACTAAGCTGTCATTAAAATTTGACATTTAATTACTAACTTAAATGTATATTTTCCTATTTTTCTAATATTTCTTCAAATACCGGAAATACCGAAAATACCGGAATACCGGAATTTATTTTAGGTCAATACCGAAAATATCGGTTTTGAAAAATGGTCCGGTATTGCGACCCCTACTAGAGATACACATAGCTACTCTCTATTTTATTTTAATATTCTTTATGTCCTTGTATTTTTTAGTTAGGAATATATTTTATGCGCTTACCAATAATTATTAATTAGCAAAATAATCTCGATTGATGATTGACAGTTGTGGCGACTGAAGCCGAATGCCATACGGTGCTTTGTTATTCAAATTAATTAGTGGTTGTCCCTACTACTCTTTATAAGTACTTGTGTCGCTAAAAATCGCGCAAGCGCCTTACACGTCTCATCAGTTATTTGCATAAAAAAACGCAAAACTATAAATAAATACCTTCATATCAGTTTTTTCGAACAATCTATTCTTTTTATAGTTCCTTGTGTTTTTTGGCAAAGTTAAAACCTTGCTTCTGTATTAAATTAATCCGATTGCTTTTTGTCTAAATATATAAAACTAGATTCTTTAATTGTATGACCATCCGTCATAATTTCAGCGCAAGCCGCAATTACTTGAATTTTGAAGTTAATAATCGTACTGCCATTTTTTGCTAAACACTAATTATTTTAATCACAAGACAGATAAGATACTTTACTTGGAGTCGGCCATCGGATTTTAATATAAGTGATGCATATTTTTGTAACAGCCTTTTATGAGGTATAATTTAAGCAATAAGCGCCAATGCTACTAATTTAATTTTGTAATAAATTGATGGCTGAATTTTTAAAAAATATAACTGTATTTATTATTTTTTCTGACTAACAGAGCTGTAACAAAGAAATATTCTTATTCAAATGTCACGTGAGAATTTAGCACATGCATAATCACTTATTTAAAAATGATTAATTATAACATGTTTTATACAATGCCGAGCAACGGCCTTTTGTGTAATGTAATGAGAAAATACCTACAATAAAAATAATATAGGAAATATTAATATTTAGTCCTAAGCACCCGTCCTTGACACCTGATTACAATTAAGGTTAATATGGATTGCGGATAAATCCTATTTGCAAATTCTGTGTAGTGCACCTGGATAGTGAAATATCGTCGGAAGTACGAAACGCACACTACGAATAAAAACATGAAGTAAACATAGCATACTAGCTACCAAGTAGAGGTCAAAAACCTGCACTGCATTAAGAAAGCGCTAAGTTTCTTGCGGAAGAATCCACGTATATATTGTGCTAATAGAAATCATGTTTCTATTAAATTGGTGATTATTCTAATAACTAGCTATGAATAAAGAATAAAGATCTAAATGCAATCTGTAGTTTCGATAATCAAAACTTATAAGATTTTAATTCGAAAAACCACGTGCGAAAAACCATTAGACGACGGATGTAAGCTTTGCAAACCACGGAATACTAGTTGCCCTGCCTTCAAAGGAACTAAGCCTGAGCTTGTTATATCTACTTACCGTCATTACCAACCTAAGGCGCAGTACAAATATTTTTGTAGAAAGTGGTGAACATGCTCGACGAATGCGCTCCTTTCTCCTTGCGGTTTATGTCGCATGTCAAGTTCCGTGTCATTACAACCGTTGCATGAATCATGATGCATTCGATATAGGAGATGTCTGTTATTGTGGTGGTTGGATATATTCTATATCTACCCGGGTAGCGACCACCGTACACAGATGTAAAAACGCCTTATAAATGTGTCAGATTCCAGGATCAACCTGTGTATATCCAGTTCCAACAGGCTGGTATAATTGTATCGACTTTCAAGGGGTAATCATCTCTCGTCAGTCGACATTCTATAGGACCCCACTCATCATCAGGTGCAATGGGGTCACATTGCTGTGCATTTATAAAAAAAATGAGTTAAAATCAAGCCTTGCAGTGTACAAGTATGTAGTAAAAATTACACTTGTATTTAGCAATAAAACAAAACACAGAACGTCTGTATCCCCGAAGGAGTTAAACAAACGTGCAACCAGAGGACCCACTTTTCGGCAAGTGTGTTCCGTCTCATGATGTGATAGGGGGCGAGGCTATTTCCATATCGGACAAAAATTGAACAGAAAATCTAATATTACTTTTGTAGAAAAGTAATATTAGATTTTCTGTTCAATTTCTGGGTGTAGACCCAGGATTAGAAATCTTCTTCTTAGTCAGAATGACAGAGTAGTAGTGTTTGTCGCGATGGTAATATACAGAAAGTTGTCAGAGTCGTCAGTCTTGCTAGGTTTGTTAATGCTTCTCCATTTTTATCGGTTAGTAACGCTGCATGTACACTCTGTTGTGGATGACTGTGTTGCCGCTTAGATCAAATTATTCCAGCGAAAGAATTAGCTGTAGAATATTCCATTGTTCAACATAGATCTCCAGAAAGTTGTTTTACAGCGACTTATTGGAATTTCGTGATGACACTTTCATGAAGTACTTTGTAATTGGTAATTTTGATTTCTGGTTATAAGGCCGTAACATTTATTATCAAGTAAGCGGATTATTCATCATTCATTTGTTACAAAATTGAATTATCAAATTAATGTAGGTTTAATTTGCAACATAACTAGCAATGATTAAATGTATTTAGTTTTTGTTCGCATAAAACCTTCACGAAAACATGATCACTGAAGGTCGATTTTGGGACCTCCTATTTGCTGTTCTGTGCTCTTCAATTATTTATGTCGTACACGAGCATAGTTTGTCATGTTTTGTTACTTGTCCTTTGTTGTTTGTAAGCGCGTTGTTTTTTCTTTGTGAAACACAATGTCCTCTTGATATTACGGAACTTGGACTGCCTTGGTATAAGGATTGTCGTCGACATAATATATTCGTCGACATTATAAGGATTGTTTTTTTTTTGCGATATAAAACTATTCAAGGTTTGACTGTGATAATAGTTAAAGGAATAATTCACGTTAAAAATGAATAAATATGTAACAATAAGAATGTATGAGAAAGCAACATTTATTCGAACAATATACTAGGACGTATACAAACATTTATAACAACGTACAAAAATAAATAAGGGTAACGGGCCCTATTCCGTCACCTATTTATTTGTATATCTATACGGCTATCAAAGCTGTCCTTCGCTTAGAACGCCCGTAATTGGACATAACTTCGTAAACGGAATAGGGCCCCCTGATCTTAATACAGAAGGGGAGCAGGAAAATGCATCTTATCTGCTGAAAACGTTCCAACTCTACACAAAATGCCGGGCGAGGTGTGCCTGGCGTTGGTTTGCAATAGAGCTCCTTCCGTATCTAAAAGACCATTGCCAATTAATACCGGAATATTGTCACTCCTTATAAAGCTTGGTGTTTTAAAGTCTGTAATTACAAATCAACTTTAATTAACGATTTGTGATACAAATACAAATGTAAAAGGATATCCACCTTATTAAATTCTGCATTGATTAAATACTAATAGCGACAGTCCATTATCTTCTGAATTGGAGAATGTGGATTATTTTAACCTTTACCGAGTCATGTATTCATTCTTTTTACATTTCTGTACTATACATTTATATGATTAAGGATTTACATTGTTCAATATGTCATCGCTTACGCTGTCTACTTACCGTCGCATGGCGAGCCAATGGAACTCGCTAAATAATTCGGTTACGCCCAAAATAATTGAGAATGTATGCCAAACAAAATAAAGTTCGCACTTAAATAAAAGTTCACCAGAAAAAGAGCGCCTTAATAGCTAAGGCCAGCTCTGAATGGCATGTTATAAGCACGGCTAGGCCCTAAATGCCACGTAACAGTCTTGTAACGGATCTAGATAGCATGTATTTTGAAAAACTTTTGCCAATCATTAAAAATAACTATAACAATTACCACTTAAAAATGTTTATTTATTTCAAAATTAACGAAATAAAATATGTTATTGTACACTTAACCTCAAAACTTCTTTGTAATTAAAAATAAAAATGTCTTCGACAACATAACAGGAACGCCAATAAACAGTTAGAAAAACATAACCTCCATACAAATAACTGTGATACAAACATTTCAATTGTCGAACGAAAACTGTATGTATGAATGAAAATTAACCTTTGTGTGCTAATGAGTAATAAAATACATACTTAGGACAACTTCTAAGCCATCTACACATCTTCGGGCGGAACACGAACACGAATTTATGTGAATATTTGTCGAAAGTTTGCGAATTACTAGAAAAAAAATAAATAAAAAAAAACTGTACTAGTAATAATGAGCCGATTTTACCTCTTTGAATATACAAATTCCGTCTTCTTGACAAATATTTTTTATTATGAAGCCGGTCTGTGTTTCACAAATTATTCATATTCATTATTAGTATAAGAAGGTTAGGCAAAGTGGCAATAATTATTAAAAATTCTGAATAATACTTCATTAGAAAGAGGGTATATATTATGTACATCTCATGGAAGGTCGAGCCCGTAAGCCTTATTCTCTATGCCACAAGTTATTTTGACTGCGTAACAAGCACGTAATGCACCGCGTCGTGTTTACGATAATAGACATTGGCTTACAGAATACCATTCCACGCAAATTTGACGAAGACAACGTAACACGGCTGCATTACAAATTTACACTATCATAGAAAATGAGGAGCCTGATTACTATCGCGTGACATTACCTGGGGAGTCGACACAATTATGCCGGACTTTTTGAAACCGAATTTACAAAATTAACAGATTGGACTGCTCTTAACAAAATTGTTCGCAGGTGTATACACGACTTTACCGTCACCTTCCAAAGGTCGCGTTAATGCATGTTACTCGGTCAAGTAAATATTGCGGTTATAATAATACTATTTCTTTTAATACATTTTTTATTTAGTAGCTATAAATTAGAGAACCGAAATTTCACGGGTCAATTTCCAGGTTAGACAATACTTTTGAGTCTAAAATAAACATCCTTTTACAGTTTTTAAGCCAATAACACATTCAATTAAATATTTATTTTTTATATAAAGAAGATTCTATACTGTTGGAAGTTATTGTTCTTATTGAAAATTTCAATCAAGGTGCTGGTAATTTAATTTCAAAATTCAGAAATAGAATTTTATCCTCGTCTCTTTTATAAATGCGAAAGATTGACAATTTAACCTTAGAATTTATCTCAGAAATAGCTAAACGGCTTGAGATAAAATTTGGCATTTGAAAGATGTCCTGGATTGGCACAGATGCTACTTATATTTCGATAACTTAATGGGATTTTTATCTGAACTCTTAAATAGATGATGATGGTGATAATGTAACTTTTTAGCCGTAAAGGCTATTTACACGGGCGAAGACGCGAGGAACACCTAGAAGATTAAATTAATCTACAATATTTTTATCGGAGGCAACTCGAGTAAAACAAGACTTAGTAAGTATCTACTATTATTTTTTCGTGCTTAATAAAACTAGTAAAGTACACCCATGAATTATGGAATTAGTAGCTTATAGTTAACTATACTAGAGCACAATTTACACGCATGTAAACAAATGATGCAAGATTATTCCACAAAGAAACCGGGTATAAAACAGTCAATTGTACCAATCAATGGAATAAAAACACTAATAAATTTACATCCGCCCGGATAGCGACCACCACAAGATGAATATTACAATCAATGCAATAAAAACACAAATAAATTTATATCCGCGCGGATAGCGACCACCGTAAAGTTAAAACCCGCCATATTGGCCCACGTAAGTGTGTCGCGTTCCGGGATCAGCCCGTGTATATCACCAACAGGCCGACAAAGTTGTGTCGACTGCCGAGGAGGAACCATATCTTGTAGTCGACATTCTATTGTATACTCCACTTACCATCAGGTGCAGTGGCATCATTTTCCCATGCACGTATAAAAAAAACAATGCAGTATTAATATTTTTATTAAAAAAACAACAATATTATATTATCATTTTGAGTTTCATACAGTCTCCATAGGTTGAACTCCTATCCTCTTCGCAATGTTGAAGTATCGCTCGTACTGCTTCTGCGCATAAATGATTGTGCCTCTCTTGGTAGTCTCTTCTGAGTTTATGCGCTCCTTGTCTCCTGGTGCTAACACTGGGAGAGACGGATCAACCTGCGAATGAAAAAAATCGTGAATTATGCTTTATCGTTATGCCTGGCTTGGACTGTGAGGTCCTGGGTTTGATACCTAGGTGGGGGAATTATTTGTATTATATTCATTCATTATTGCATTCAGAGAAGTAACTGGTTATAAATACTTAAATTTAAGTAAAAAGAAAACCCGTTTATAAAAAAACCTATTAATTGAATATGTCTTAAAAATTGTGTGTTTATACTATTTATGTTCTTCACCATGATTTGTTTATGAATCGTCCCAAACAAGTTATTTTAAATAATTAACAACGCAAAAGACTTTGACCTTCGTTATCAGTACCTAAACAAGTTTTGTAAGTGGAATAAACCAGAAAAACTGACGAAGTAACGAAATCTTATCAAACACCCATACCAAAATTCCCCAATGTATTTTCAAAAATGAGGTTTACATTTAATCGTAAGTCTTTCATATGCGAGAATCCCGCTGGTACCTTTAAAATGACTATTTCTGACACCAAGCACCAGTATGCAATTTCATCCGGAGTCAGTCTAATTATAGAACATTATGGACTATTAATCTAGTTTTAGGCTTTTACTAATATATGATCTCCCGAATGCGATGAATCCCGAATGCAATGTAAATTTCACGAGAATAGTAACAGGTGTCCTAATTAAGCCTGCGCATTCTGTGGCTGCACCTATAATATATTTTTAAAGTGACGGGTAGAAATCTGGTAATCAAATCCTCTACTACTGAGAAGGATAAGGAATTAGTTCACCACACGAGCGTAGTTTGGGTTGGCAGACTTCACATATCTTAAAAATTCTTAGGGAAAACAAAATATTAATACAAATTATTTATATGGACATGTATCTACCGGTTCCATACTCCTCCAATGGTGTAGACAATCGGCGATACGCTCCGCGAATCCTGGGGCGAAGCATTCGGGGTCTATGGCGACGAAGCAGTGTCCGAGGTCCGGAGGGCCGCCTTGACTGTTCACTTCCCAACCACGGATGTTGTGCGTTGATTTTGATCCTATACATTGAGAAAATTAATTAGTTTGCTTAAAATTTGTTAAATGGAAACACCATGGTAGGGAGAAACACCCTGGCAACACCAGTATATTTTATATTGCGACAGTCTCAAATTTTCCTTTGACCTATACAAAGTCTCAAACTATGCGCCTTAGTCGAACGTTAAAATGTACGACAATTGACGGTGACAGGTCTAGGGTTCAGGACGATTCCAACACGAACTAGTGATAATGTTTCATAATTAAATGTTTTATTTTAATGGAATGTAATATAGAATATTTCCTTTTATTCTTGAAAGTTCAGATGGTACTGCTACTGTCAATAGACAGTCGTATTAAATACCATAAGGTTTGCTTAAGAGTAGCTTAGTCATTACGTCATTCAATCGCTTAAACTATGTACCTGATAATCCACTGCAGAACACTTCGACCATGGCACCCAGCCCGTATCCTTTGTAACCGCTGGTCTCCTCCAGACCACCCAGTGGTAATAAATTAGCTGTGTCGAAAGCCTGAAATTAAATAAAGATCTTTTTGTGACTATCGTTTGATAGACAATGTCCGCCAGATATTTCAATGCCTCAATTGTTGCGTTACTGATAATATTATCTAAGAGCAAAATTGCACTTTGAAATGTTATCCAAGCGCCTACTTCTTATTTGTTAATTTCTTTTAAAGCAACGCTAAGTGATGTTTACCAAAAGAATTGGTCAAAAAGATGTGACGTCTGATCTGCAAATATTATTGATTAAAATATATTATTTTACACCGCTTTGTATTATTTCATTGAACATTCACAACAACTAACAAAGTAACCATTTATTTAAAAAAACAGCTATACATACTTATATCTTTAGTACTCTAATAATGCAATTTTTTATCAGGCGTTTCTAACCAACAATAATATATTTGTAACAAATCACTTACCACTTTGGAATCTGTGGTCAATTTTCCGTCTGGACCCAGCGCCCAACCCTCAGGGATGGGTTCGTCTTTGTGCATTTGCACTTCTATCTACAAAGGAAACGTTTCAATATTAGCTATTATGGTAAATTAATATTTCATCCAAGATCGAGCGGTGACCAATGCATCCAATGAAATGCAAATAATCATAAATAGACCACATCAAATTTATGAATACATATGTATATTTAATTATCGAATCAATATTACACAATAATAGTAATATTTTCTATAGTATACGACGAGAAAAATTGATAATAATTACGAACGTTCAACGAAAAACAGCTCCTAGCTGAAAGTACAACGAACTTTTGACATTCATACGGAAGCACACCTTGCCCAGTTTAAGCTGCTGTTCAAATATAGCAAGAATGTAAATCGAAAACTAAATCGTGCGCATACCACATTGATCCGGCGGATTGATTCGGTGGCATACTTGTATGTGCCGTACGATTTTCAATCTGACGTTCTAACTCTGATCCCGAGTCGAGCAGTGATGTTTGTTTTTATTATTAGCCCTTTATCACATCTGCATCGACGGAAAACACATGGGAAATAAAAGTGACCTGGTTGCACACCCCTCTCCTGCAAGGACAAATGCGTCATGTGGGTGTATTTTTCATTAATATGTGACACATACCTTCCCAACAGCGACTGCAGTGGTAGCCATGTCGACCACGATGCTGTCACCACCAGTCGCCGGGGCTGCCATTGCTATCGGATTAGTTCCTAAGGCACTCTGGAAATACATCATTATGATTATTAATTATGTGTTTTTTTTTTTCTATTACGAGTTGGGCAAGTGACCTCATTATCCTGGTGAAGGCGCTATTAAATATTGAGCAGCGAGACAGGGATTAACAATATGCCAGCCTGCTTATTTGCTCCTTGATTTAATACTCACAATCATCAAAATGTAAAGCACGAAGCAGCATAACTAGATACTGCAAACATATTGATTTGTCTTATAAAGAATGTATGAATGCAGTCGAAGATTGACCTTCGGTTTCCATAATCGATAAAAACGCCACGCGCGGTACAGTTCAAAAACAAACACAGTAAACCAAAATTAACGTACGCACCAATAAAGACTAATGTTTGAATAATTAATATGGAACATCTATAGTCATCAAAGTCAAAAAAGTAATCAACACAACTGAGTAGGCAATGGCTTGGGTGTGCCCCTGGCATTGATACAGTCCATGGGTTGCTGATGCCGCTTACCATCACGCAGATCGCTTGCTCGTTTAAGTATTAATGCAATAAAAAAAGCAAAGGCTAGTCATATCTGTCTGATTAATATTACAAATGTAAAATGTTTGGATGTTTGTTAGAAGTAAACATAGAAATAGCTGAACGGATTTGGGTAAACTATGTTCTGAATTAACATATGGAATATTTTTCCCGTTAAATTAATCCCGTGGGAAATGATGAGAATTTTGAATAAGATTTTTTGAACAGATGGTACTAGCGTCATAGAGATGACACTAAAAATTGTTACAATGTTTGAGACACTTTTGTAGCCAAAAACGTATTTCACGCCGGCAAAGCCGCAAGCAACATCCAGTTCACAATAAATTAGCAAGAGTCAATCACAACACCTTATCAGATAGTCCGTGGTCTCCATTCGTATGACAATGATGAGATACTAGAGACCGTAGCCATGATGCTATTCTCATGATAATATATACTAGAAATAGACTTATCGATCGAATATGTTATTTAGACACATTTTTACATGTTATATTAGCGTTAACGATTGTAGGAAGGCATCAAGATACCTTCGCAGATCAAGACGCCTTGTAGTCAAGACTACGGCCTTAGCAGTAACAGTATAAGAGATGAAAACATTCACGAAGTCAGGTACCTTCTTAGCTCTTGTAGGCACCATGATGGGTGAGGTATTTGTAAAAGCCATTCCGATGAGACCCTCGCGTTCTGCCTTCAGTGCCCAGTAGCCGGCCATTCCGAAATGATTGCTACCTGAAAACAAAACCAAGGAAGGTGAGATTGAATAGGAAAAACGGTTATGAACGCTATGGTCCCATAAATAACTTTTTTGGAGAAATCAAAAACTTACCAAGTTTTTTTAGGGATTTATTTAACTTACAGTCCATATGCTGGCAAGGTTACAACTTGAGCTTAGTCCTCCTCCAGTGACGCGTCTAGGCGTTGTATTTGATAGTGTTCCCCGTGTGCATTCTGACCCGTTGGGGAATAGGTCTGGTTGTATCATTATATTCAATGTTTTAAAATTATTTTACTACGTACGTACGTAGCTTTGTCACGTGCTGATTAAAGATGACATCACCCTTTAAATTGCGCGGCGAGCAACCATTTAGATTAAGATCATTATACACATGTATTTAAACCATACTTACCGCGGAATACTTTTACCTTCCCAAATAGATTATAATCTATTTTTATAACTTAGCACACCTAACATGAATCATCAGCTCTGTACCATATCTTAGGATATGGCACTTGTTAGGCACGGGCCTCCTCTCCTACTGAGAGGGTTCAGGCATCCTAATATTAGTAAAGTTAAGATTACTCACGTTTAGCAGCGACCCATCCCACGCCTGCTTTCTTCGCCTTCTGGATGGCGAGGTCCATGGCGAAGTTGCTGACTGTTGCGCCGAGAGCATTGCAACCGTCCACCCACGCCGTAGCCTCTGTCTCCTTGAGTATCACAGGCTTGGCTGTAGGAACTGTCGCCTTTGACAGAATGTCATTAATGTAGAATTCTGGAATAATCCGTAAGAACAATGAGAAAACATTTAATGGATTTCATAAGAGGTAAAAATCTCAAGAGTGGATGAACAGTTCTGTAATATTTATTTCAGTCTAAACAATATTGTGTTTCATAGGGTAAAGAAAATTATTGAATGGCTGAACACACCCACCGTTTCCTAATAATTTCCTTTAATTGTATGTCTTATGTTGGAGATCGTTGCCATATACATACTATAAAAATATTAAATAACAAAAGTTCATTGTTCTTTGACTGTAACCTGCCGTTGATATTTCAAGGACATATATTTCGCAGCTGACTAACATCATGTACGCGCAGAAACCTGTCCCACTAAACAATCCTACGTGCGGTTTGGCAAGTAGCAATGATAAAGAATCGTAAATGAACAGGAAAATATTTCAAGATATTGATTTTTATGAAGAATGCGTGCAAATGAGCATTTAATAAGAAGAAAGGTAATCTCTGACGCAATAAATACCAACAAGCATCGAATCCTGAATACCAAGAATACTAATTGCCATGATTGATTTCAAGAATGGGGTAATTGAACATAAAAACATAGTATATGAAGGTAATGCTCATGATCTCACTCCAAAGGAAGATGATGCAATTTATTGCCTTCGAGGGAAACTGGAGGAAATTTCTTGAGCATCTGGCAATCATTAGCTGTATGAAACGCCACTTGACATCTTTTCTGTGAGACGGTAACATGGACTTGATAAAACAGTTTATTCACACTGTAGACAATATTTACAACTCTACCATGTGAATGCTGGTGGTAAGATATATTTTATATCCGTCCAGATAGCAACCATCATACATAAGATTAAAACCCGCCATAGTGGCCCACGTAAGTGTATCGCGTTCCGGGAGCAACCTGTGTATATCCGGTTCCCACAGGCCGGCATAATTGTGTCGACTGCTATCGTCTCTCATCAGTTGACATTCTATTGGTCCCCACTTCACTTACCATCAGGCGCAGTGGGGGCACTTTGCAGTGCAAATATAAATAAAGAAATGTATTATTGAAGACAATAATGATACAGTTAAATAGTAATAATGCTTATAACGGTGAAGGAAAACATCGTGAGGAAACCTGCAATCTGAGAAGTTCTCTATAGGAATTTCGAAGGTGTGTGAAGTCTACCATTCCGCACTAGGCCAGCGTGGTGGACTAAGGCCTAATCCCTCTCAGTAGTAGAGGAGGCCCGTGCTCAACAGTGGGCAAGTATATAATACAGGGCTGATATTATTATTTATTATTAATGCTTATAATACCTTGACTCTTCTACGTAAAATGTGAATTAATGAAAAAAAAAGTTGTAATTGCAATGCATTAAACACAAAGTTCATTGATATCAGTAAAATGTCGATCACATGACAGTACCATTCAAACAAAACCTGTTTTAATATTGTTTACTAACATAACAAATACAAAAGGCTACAGCAGTTGCATTATAACGTTTTCCTTAAACAAATTACTAACACGCGACGTCAAGTGTAATTTCGGACTAACAATTTAACTTCGAATCGCTACTTCCACGACTGCAATCACTATGCGGTAAATTGGATAGCTAGGTTTTACTAAGTCACTTAGGTCACCGCTTATCTACGCCTGAGATTACCAAATTACAAGTCATATGTCATATACAGTGTCATTTGACATTGCGTTAATAAATGAAACCACATACTCGTCTTTACCTGTACTAACATTGTGCTAAAAAATATCCATAAATAACAAAACATTTCACCAAAATCTCAGTATAATTTTCAATTTCTTTTTTAATCATTTTATAGTTTAGTGCAAATATAGCATTTGACAATATTTGATTGGCTTAAACATCTGTGTAACGAGTAGCATTGATTCGGAAGTATGAAACAGGCCCTAATTTACAGTAAAATAAACAACTCACCTAATCTATTGAGTCCGTGGCTGAAATGGCCCACTATATCCGCGTGAACCAGTAAATCAGCATGAGCCTTGGCTTCCGACTCAGGAGTCTGGACAGCCATGAGGCTCTGCTCCATGAAACGACGCGCCTCCTCGATGCGCACCTCCATTGTGGACGCTGCGTGCGGACAAATTATGCATTTATACTCGCTTGATGATTATATAGAGTGTATGTCGTTGTAGGTATTTGGTTTCTATATATGTGATCTAATTGTGGTGTGGTTTGAGTGTCGTTTGTTAATTAATTTCATCGTTTGAATCATTACTTTAAATAAATAAGTCATTAGGTGTAAATATATATTCAATATTTTATGTAATAAAATCATAATTTTCCTCGTCTGCTCGTTAGTTTTATTTATGTAAGTTTACAAATAATAATATACAAATGTGCAAATAAATAAAGTCTTTTTTAATTTTAGTGCAGGAAATACAAATGAGACTATATGTTGGTAAAATTAGTCAGCGTTTATTTTAATACAATTGTAAGTGTATTACAACCTTGTAATGGAAAAAGCGAGACGTTTGTGATGTATCGAATATTTTTTTTTATTTTTACTAATAAACCGATTACGATAATTATATTATATTATACTTAATATATTTTTTCTTTTGTATTTTAATATAGTAACTTCACGCAGTGAAATAATGCCCTAATATTTGAAACAGCCTGTATATTGCATTGCAAGGAAAGATCGTATGTCAACCAAGGAAATTGGATTATGCCAAACAATTAAGTAACTTGTAATCGATACTTGGCTATACACTGTATAAAGTATCAATGGAGAGTATTGATAAACTTTGTACGAATTAAATTTACATTATTTTTCATTAAGAATAATGTGTTTCGTATAAATGATGATATACTTTTAAATAAACATTCAAAGATAATATAAAACGATGCCCCGATGTTATCAGCTGATTTGTTTTACAGAAGATAAGGTGAAATTTATTTTGCGTCGTTTCCAAGCATTTAATAATTATTTACACGAATGCATTAAGTATTAACAGAACTACTAATATTCCTCCATCCTTCACTATAATACAAATTAAATACATACATAAATACGCGCGCAATGAATAACAATTTCGTAGAGTGGGGCAAATATACCGCAAAATGTTCGATTGTTTCGTGAGCAACATTATGTACGAATTAATCTCACTAAAAAATCACCTTGGACGCCACTAAAACGTGTGGTTGCGCAAAACGCTCACCGATAACTGTTTTAAATGTATAGACGTTACACACCGGTCGAGATAACCAGGACCATACACTGCAAGGCAAGAAAAACGGGTATTTAATATAAAAGCGAAGGCCACGGTTGTGTCAAAGATACTGAATTGTATTCAACTATATGGAATTTAATACCACAGAACCAAAGCTGGCATGTGGAGTACTTGTTCTTGGATATCTCTGGTAATCTCTCTCTTCTTCTTTTAATTTAAAATATTTTCCGCCTGGTAGGACGTATTAAAAAATAATAAAATGATCTACGTAAGTTAGTCTCTTCATTACATAATAAATACTATTGTATATGCATTACACTGTTTTGACCATCACTGCAATCTAATAATAGTAACTTGCCTGTTTTTTTTCACTAGTAAGAATTGCTTACCGAACTGTTGGTAGAGTTGACGTTGACGAACCTAAATAATGTATAAAACTTTAGACCAATTCATAATAAGATCTTATTGATCATTATTTTTAAATAAATTCGTCATTTATTCTGTCTGGCAATGTAACTACGTGTCCGTTGTTTAAATTATGTAATTATTGTTTCGATAAACGTCAACATAATTATCTTTTAACTTGTTTTGCTTCTCCATTGTATCGCATTTGACATAGACCTATTATCGTTCTGGTTAATTCATCTGTCCTCTGTCTCTTAGGCTTGATTCACACATAATTTACAACGATATTTAGACCGCAAAAAATCGTTTATTATGAAAGCGTATTTATGAACAACGGACTGGCAACCTTAACCTTTTAATAGTAGTTCTAATTTATAAACGTGTGCATAAACATTTGCTCTTATACTTTGGCACGAATGAAACATCATACAAACGTCTTTTTTATATAAACTAAAACGTATCTAACCACACTGCCTTCCTTTAAATCTATCTATATATATAAAAATGAATTGCTGTTCGTTAGTCTCGCTAAAACTCGAGAACGTCTGAACGGATTTATCTTATCTTGGTCTTGAATTATTCGTGGAGGTCTAGGGAAGATTTAAAAGGTGAGAAAAATTCGAATAATTGCCGGGAAAATCCTCAAAACAGCATTTTTCTATTTCCCATACAAACGTTTTCTAACTAATACGTAGAGTCAATTTGAGCTTTATTGCTATTGTATAAAGTTCACTGTTGTCTAAGCAATGTAGGTGTGTTCCTAACATCAAAGCAGTGTGCGTTGGAGCACAGAATATAATAATGTAATGTCGCGTTCTGAAACTCAACAAAAGTGATATCGCGGACCCGACTAAATTGAACAGTCACAAAATTTAATATATCATTAGTTATTTGGTTGGCTTCACGACATTATTTCTTTTGTTTTACTTTAAAATGCATGTTTTCGTTATGGACAATTTTTGAGCTACTTTTGCATATCTATACTTATAATAAATCTGTAGAGAGGTCAATTCTGTACATGAAATATATTTCCAAAATAACTGGGGGTGATTAGGGATCGATACTGATGCTAAAAATGCAATTAGTAAAATTTTTGTCTGTCTGTCTGTATAACCGTTATAGAAACAAAAACTACTCGACGGATTTTAACTTAACTTGGTACAATTATTTTTCATACTCCTGAGCTGGTTATAGTATACTTTTCATCACGCTACAATTAATAGGAGCATAGCAGTGATGGAAAATGTTGGGAAAACGGGAGAAGTTACTCCATTTTTTAAGCTTCCGTCATTTCGTGTGCAACCTTAATGGTTAAAAGTTCCTTCGATTTCACCAGGATCCCATCATCAGACCCTGACCGGACAATCGGACCACCTGCATACCACCATAAATTAAAAAAACATCCCGACAAATTGAGCACCTTCTCCATTTTTGAAACCCGAAATCCACGCGGGCGAAGCTGCGGGCGGAAGCTAGTCTACAATAAATTAAACCCACTACCTCCTATGGTACTGGTGGTAAGTCTCTTGTATGCGAGAGGCCATCTGGGTAGATGTAGACTACCATCACAATGTCTATTTCTACCACCATGAACCAGTGTGCATGGACTGTTGCGTTCCGGCTAGAAGGACACTGTAACCAGCGTTATTACTAGGCATTATAAGACTAACATATTACGTCACAGGGTGACGTGCGCAGTAGACTACCACGCAGTACTTTATAATTAGTTCTGTGTGGTGTTGTTACCAGTGGCGAAGTGACCATATAAGTCGATTCCTGCCGGCTTTCTTTTCGTTACTTGTGTAAAATCTAATTTTCACTGGAACGATTTGCAAACCACATTTATACATCTTAATAGTACCTATATGTTGTATCGGGTTGCCTTTCGGAAAATTTCCCCTTCGCTACTGCTTTCTACCCTCAAGCCTCCCTAGATGCACCTTCACCTGACCTGGAGTATACTGCAAAAAATCGTTACCACTCTTTTTCTTGTAACCAGAACCTCGTTTTCTTGGTTGCTGGAAGGTCGTTTCGCTTACCATTAAGTGATGCTAGTCTCGTCATTCAATTGCAAAAAAATGTGTATAACCCGCATGCATTCAAAATCCTTATCGCAGTCGTCAGAAAACCTTGAACCTCATGTGACTTCAGTAAGTTCGGCAAGGTGAACGACATGACCGTATATTTATAAAGAGACAGACGTGAGTACTTGTCGCGGATATCTTCATACTGATTATTTCTTATTCCTTTTGTGTGCGAGTATATTTTATGAAATAGGCCGAATAATTAGTAATGTGTGTGATAATTGACTTTAGGCGACGAAAAGTATTGGGAAGGAATCAAATGAAGATGAGATTACGGTGGTAAAAATTATCGTTGAACAAACTTTAAAAAATACTACGAGTTGAGTCACCTCCTCTTTTCATATCGGTTAAATAGGTATTAGGATATAAAAGACCTTTGAAAAGTTATATTCCTTTAGATAATTTTAATGCAAGTTAAGGTAGTTGTTCATTGTAGAAACAGTAGTTTTGCAGATTGTTAAATAGTCTTAATGAGGCAATTTATAAAAAAACAGTAATTTTGTAGATTGTTAAATAGTCTTAATGAGGCAATTTATAAAAAACCGTAATTTTGCAGTTTGTTAAATATTATCTCAATGAGGCAGTTTGTAAAATTACGGATTACACATTAGGTATACGAAAGCAAAAAACGGTCAAGAACTCAGAATAACACAAAACCTTTTAACATTATCTACATTTGTGATCGAAAATACTTGACCCTTCGAATGACCATAGACACTAGAGACTACCTGGTAGAAATGATCATTATCTTAAATAAGGTGCTAATGGATAATATATGTTCCGGGCAAACGTATTAAAACTAAAAGAGTGTATTTAGAAACTCATTTTGTAAAAGACAGCAAATATTCTTTACAAAAAATAACTTATAAATACATAGCATATGTGGATACAAATCCTAATATCAAAGGTGTTTTAATAAATTACCCTAAACGACAACTTGACACGAGAATTTCGAACCATGACTACAAGACCACAGTCATGCTATCACAAATCCCAACGAGCGATTAACGAAGAACAAACAAAAAACAAGCGAACACACATCACGAAGACTAGGGAAACCACTTTTCGCCAAGTATTTTCTGTCTCATGAAATGAATGTGATAGGGGGCGAGCCTATCGCCATATCGGGCACAAATACCAGACTCCGGTCGGTACTGAGCAGAAAAACCTTGCCCGAACAGCAATTCGAACCCAGGACTTGAGAACGCTTCCGTATCGCGCAGGTAGTACAACTACGCCACCAAGGCAGTCAATTTACTATTAAGGAAAAAATAAATGAATAACCGTGACATACGGTCTAATATTAGACTTCAAAGAACTACCTAAATAAGTAAATAAACAGAAAATATTTAAAGTAAAATGAATCATTCATTCGTACGTGCGACGCGCACGCATCAATATCTCTGAAACACCAAATTGAATGAAGACCTTCAATTCATGTTAGATTATTGCTCTGACGACGTATGTACTTCGGCCATGAACTCTTGTTTACTAACCGATATTAATTAACGATCCCAATTTCTATCCTTGGATCGATCGCGAAAATTGTGCAATAAATAGTACTTAACCAAAATTAATTTTGTTTAATTTGATTGTATACTTACTCAATATATCTCAGGATACCTCTCTATTGACTGGATGTCGTAATTGAAGACGACGCAAGTTTGGAACACAATGAAAACGTAAAATAATGGTAAATCCTTTCTCTTATAGTCTGTGGTACAAATTGTCAGTGTCAACAACACATTAAAAATATAAAATCAGCGTATCCATTGAGCGTATCAATAGTTTTCATTTACTTTATTAATTTATTCTACAATTTACCTGCACGAAAATTCGCAGAAATCTTCTTAATAAATAGTCTTCTAAGCATGTTTTTAATATTATCGATAGAGGTTATCCAAATAGTTCACCACTATGAAGTATGAAGCGATTCTAATTCTTGGATAGAAGCCAAAAAATGATTCGAGTATGGCCATATAAAAAATACCTAAGGAAGAGTAAAATACGTGATTTATTTCTTCTAATTCTTAATTATTGGGAAAAGCTATTTATACAATTTCTGTTAATACATTTTTTTTTCATATCTAATTTTGAAGGGAATTTTCGTTAAGAACATTACGTAAACGTAAATTAGGGTAAATCTGTAATGTGGTATTAAAGTTTAACTATTCACTATTGTTAGAGACCTATCGTTATTTTCATGTCAAATTCCAAAGTAAAATAATTCGAGTATTTTTAATCGGAAATCCCAAAAAAATTAAGTGCATATCTCGGACCTCATAAATATCGCAATACTATGCCACCAATAAGCCAATTGTAAAATATACTGCATGAACCACATCATAACATTTTCAAATTATTATTTATTTTAAAGACATACTTAATACGAACGAAGTTCTACGAACGGTGGAGCATTTTAGGTGCTTCTTCCAAATGTATACTTAGTTCTTATGTAGTTAACATTCTTAATTCTTAGTTACAAACGTACCCAAGCTTAGCATAATTATTGTTTATAACAATGAGTATAAATAACCACGGAACTCTAACACGGAAAAGCATTCTGACCCCAATTTAACCACTGATCAGAAAGCGCAAAATTGTTCATAGAAATATGATCCTCCGAACCTGTTGCAATTTGCCACATTTGTTACGGATTAAGTATCGTACTGCTAGCGCTTTAAGACATGTTTACATAGAAGGTAAAATATTATATTAGAACATGATAAAAAAAATCATTCATCAATACAGTAATATTAAATAGATATGATATAATTGTAAGTTTTGCGTTGTACCTAGTCGTAATAATTACAACAGTATTTTGAGGTAGATATGGAAAAACCAAAACTTATTTAAATAAGGAAAAATGATAATAACAATAGAGAATGACACAACACAGTCAACAAATTGAAATAAACTATTGTTTATTTATTTGTCCTAACATAAACCTAACAAAATGTTAATCTCCGTAAGTTTGCGCAATCCAATCTAATTTCACTGTTTGGCAATCAATACCAATCATTACTATCGGTCATTGACACTATAAATGCATCTATAACACCACAGCAGGTTCACATAATGCCCCATTTTGCTTGCAAACAAATGTTCTAACGAACTACATTAGCGTTTAGTTTGAAGAATCGCGTGGCGGCGACTGCACGCGCCGATTTTAAATCGTGGTTTATCAATGAGTTTGTATTGTGAAGTTTTTATGCTGCTGGCAGGTAATTTTATACATTTAAAAAAACAATTAAAAACCTATAGGTAGTTTTAATTTAAACAATATAATATATTGAAGTTTGTTGTGTATTTTAATGTGTATTTTTTTCTCTTATTCAGCGATCAGTGATCACTCACAATTCAAGGTTAAGTTCCATTTGAGCGTGTTATTCTCAGCCCAATGCTAATTTCACCTTTTAAAGACAAAATAAACTTTCGCTTCTCTCGGCTTACATAACAGCCCTTTTCTTTTAAACAGGTTTCGCTTATAACCCAAGTGTCACCTCATGAATAATTGTTATGAATTGGTGATACAACTCACGAATGTGTTGTATGTATACACTGTTTGTTTACATAGTTACGTTTCGTTACACGTAATTTAGATACTATTACCACTTAAGTGCGAGTGTTTTAAAAACATTGTTGTAAATTATTGTTTCAAAACGGTATTTTACTTATTCACAGTGTCGATGATTAGTCAACCAGAATTCAGAGAACTTAAGCACAGTGCAATTACTTCACTATGACATCTGTTCTCTTCTGATATCATTCTTATTCCCTTCACAAAATCATTTAAACTATTTTATTAGAAAAATGAATACATTGATATATGCATGCAAAAATCAATTGTTCTTTCAGATGCATATTAGGACCCTTAATAATTTAGAAGTAGAATTAAAAGGACCAGACTGGTCCACGAAAGACCGCCTAAGCCACTTTAGCTGTATCTACTTCCACGACTAAGATGACGATGTATTTTTATATTTTTTTATGAATAACGCAAATGCCTTATCCAACTTCTTAGCATGTTTTTAAACTAATATTCGCCTCCATACCTCATAAAAATCTTGCAGTAAGTATAAATGAATCAAGTTAAAGGTGCGGAAGATTCATTTGTATATTTTCAAATACCAAACTCTATGAATACATAATAAGATGTAAATATGTACAACTTACATTTACCTTTACGTTTGTATACGCCACACTTCTCAGCAGGCACAGGCAAAACCATATGAGCGTAACAAGAAAAAAGAATTTATGCTATACTTTTTTCTTTATAAATGTAACTGCCAAGCTTACATCAAGAATTTTACTTTTAAGGCCGTCAAACTTACGTTTTATATGTCAATAAATCTTTTATAGCCGATTATAATATTCTGCAAATTTAATTTTATCATGCAGCATCCGAACGGTATTGATTTTTAATCATTTTTGATATATCCACGACGTTATTTAGAAGTGTTATATATTCGGTATGTTATAATTTTTCGTCTATTTAAACCTTATTACTTATTACGCTAGAGTTAGAATGTCCGAAGACTATCATGTTATTTTAGTAAAAACAATAATCACAACCAAAACAATACAGGGCGGAGAAACGACCTAACGGTCACAGGAACCTGCTGCATGCAGGCGGCTAATAGGTTGGTCTGGCAATCTTTAAAGGCGTATGTTCAGTAGTGGACTCCCGTAGGACAAAGAAGAAGAATAACCATATAAAATCCATGGTTTTAAGGATCTACAAGACAACATGTTTTGAACGTTATTTGTACTAATATAAACAGTTTTAATAACTTTACTTGAATAACATTTTCGTTAAATTCGTTTCAGTATTTAGTCATATTGTTAATTGACATAATTCGAAACTTAGTTATAAATTATTGATAACATCTAGACCAGTTTCCACAAGTTAAGATGAATTTGTAAAATGTTTTAACTATCGATACTATTATATAAAGCTGAAGAATTTGTTTGTTTGTTTAAACGCACTAATCTCCCGGACTACTAAACAGATTTTGTTTTTTTTTCAACAATTACTAAGATATTTTAAATAATTACTTACTAAGTTGAATTTTTTTTTTAAATATTATTTGGTAGCCATATATAAACACGAGTCATTTAACCTAAACACAACGAACCTTGTGCCCGAAATGGACTTGCATACCAATGCGCGCAATTTTAATACAAAGGAGTCAGGAAGAGTATTCTATTTTTGGCACACCAAATAGCTTAAACTTGTAACTTTTAATAAAACACTTATAATACGCCATTCTTGCTACTAAGGTCTCTGTTCACTTATGCTTCTTGATTTTTAAATTTATTACCATAGGTATAAGTTAAATTTATTTATTTAAAATATCAATATAATCTTAACAGAAATTGTCACCAATGCAATATTTGTTAATTTCAGAACACAGCTGAACGATGGGTAAAGTAGCGACTAAGGAAGTGTTGAGGTTCATGACTGACTGTCTAAAGGCGGCAGGAGCTGGTCCCAAACCTGCAGAGTTGCACGCCAAACTTCTGTTCGAGGCTGACAGAATGGGCCACCCTAGCCATGGACTCAACAGACTTGGTGAGAAAAATTCTAATTCTAATTAAAATAATGAAATATTTTTTGTAATATCCAATTAATATTGGAAAATACAAATAATTAATTACATCAATAGAAACGACTAAGTAGGTATGTGTTATCTACTGACGCGTCAACCACAAACTGGATGGCAGAGGCGAACGGTCCCTATAACCCGATTCCTGCCGGCTTCCTTAATTGATGTAAAACTAATTGTCATTAGAACAAATTCCAAACCGCATTTATGCATATCAATAGTTCCTTGAAGTTTTGACGGTACCCTTTCGAAAAAATTCACCCTTTGTTACTATTGGATGGTAAATACTTGACTTAGGTAATTGCCGATATGATATACTCATTATATCCGTTGTCTTTTAGGAATCTTAAATTAAAAACCCAAAATATAAAGATTTAATAAAAAAATAATAATTTAAAGGCAAAACATACAGATAACGAATTTTATTCCAAATCTTTCAGAAATGTACGTGAACGACATAATCAGCGGCGCCTGCCAACCCAATAACCAGCCCAAATTGATAAAGGAGAGTCCGTCGACGGCGCTGGTGGACGGCTGCAACGTCCTCGGTTCCACGGCTAGTGAGTTCGCGATGAATATCGCTATCAAGAAAGCCAAAGAGACTGGAGTCGGATGGGTCACTGTTAAAGGTAATTTCTACGAGTTAAATGTAGAAAACAGCAAATGAGCAAAGAGTATGAAATGCAATAGGAAATTGTGATTGCATAGGCCGGCATCCGAAATCAAAATTCAATTTGATAACATATGGATTATTCACCTGACTAATTAACCGACGAAGTAAGTACTTAAATGTCACTTTAATTTGACGGCATGTCCCGGAAGTAAAACTTTGGAGTTTCACTGATAATACATCAGTCAAAGACCGAAGTTACCTGTACATTCCATTTTGAGGTTTGCCGAGAGACGTTAGTCAGATGTATGTAGGACAGTAGGATAGTAGTATGTAGGAAATATCTCTGACTAAAACTAAACACAAACAATTTACAAAAACAAATTGTCAATATTCCAGGGTCCAATCACCATGGTATGGCCGGGTACTGGGCACGACTAGCAGCCCTTGAAGGAATGATCGGAATGGCGTTCACAAATACTTCACCATTACTTGCGCCCACCAGAAGTAAAAAGGTTAGTTTTAAATATATTTTTGACAATATTCGGTTACACCCAAATACATTAAACAGTATAGTTAGTTATAGACCAACATAAGGGCCAAATTTTTGCTCCAAAAGTTATTACCATTTGGTAACAAGTCGCTTTTTATTTGAAATGTCTGTATAACATGATGTCACAGCGCCCTCATATATTACTTAATACAAAAATAATATATTTACAGAAAATATGCTAATATTCGCATTAAAAACTTGTAAATCATGATATAGAAAATATAAGAAGTATTTTACATTAATGTTTAGTATTTCACGGTGTATTGAGTAACCCTCACATGAGCGCAACATTTTTATACGAAAATCTTCCCAATGTCCGCTCTATATAATCTTAGAACTCTTTGGTCAACTCTTTGTTGATATAATAAGGAGTTTGAGTAAGAAAAAAGTACGCACGGTGTGTCTTTTTGTCACTTCAGAGCGCACTTGGCACAAATCCTCTATCCGTGGTGGCGCCAGCGTCAAAGGGGGAGATGTTTTACTTGGACATGGCCACAACGGCGGTGGCTGTCGGAAAGGTGAGAACGTTTATATTTTCTAAATAGAATATAATTTGATGCTGTTGATATTTCATAACTTTATTTTAGCAAGCGAAAACGGTTTTTAAGTTTGAAAAAACTGAGTACACTGGCGTTTTAAAACGTTACTATTTTTTTGGACTGAGATAAACTCCCCATATTATGGCTATAGTGATAGCGTCTATGTCTACACTTACAGAGATATAACATATAATGATTAAATAAATTATCTTGTTATATCTACGACAAACTACTATCGTCGAAGTAAGTATTTTAAAGCTAGCAACACTTATTTGGAGTTCATAAATCTTGACTTAAATATTATAAAACACAGTTTGAAATCAGCTATATTGCCTGTATGGATATAATGTTATTCACTTAGTTTCATTTCGAAAACGATAATAAATTATCCCATTGATGGAATTATAATTACTCCTCTATCAATCGTAAGTCTTCCAGTATCGATTACTCGTTAAATAAGATTTATTCAGTAATATGTTTTTTTTTATGATTAATTTTCCAGTTAGAAATGCAGCGTCGCAAAGGGGAACCCCTGCCCAGTGGTTGGGCGCAAGGTCCTGACGGCAAAGAAACACTTGACCCAGAATTGGTATGATTGCAATATTGCGAACTTACAAACACAATTCGCGATAGTAAAGTTGTATTATTGTAGAAAGTAGATAAATGTACTCGACGCTCCAAAAGTGGCTCGCCTGATAGTTCACCAATACTCTTGAATATGTCTGATAGTTCACCAATACTCTTGAATATGTCTTATAAATCATGGTTAAAATTGTTACGGTTGCGTGTTTCATGGTGAGAAACATTTCGCCACAGCGTTCTGGCCCTTTACTTCACGTCGAAATTCAGTGGAAAGGTGTTGTGATCTTATGTCCGATTTCAATAATCGATTCTAATCGGCACTATCAAATCGATATCGAAAACGGACCAATCAGAATTTAAAAGTTTGTTTGACATGCGTAATGAAGTATTTTGATTAGTTTATTCTTGCTATTTATTCGAAATTTGAATTGTTGATTGGAAACGGACTATAGTTGATTCGATGTTATACGACTGAGACTAAAAATAAATTACTGTATCTTATCTTTAAATTAATTCTGGTTTTTCAGGCGATAAAGACAAGCTGTCTCATGCCTCTGGGGGGTGGTGAGAAAACGTCTGGATACAAAGGTTTTGGACTAGCTGCCGTGGTAGAATTGTTCTCCGGTATTTCATCGGGTAAGACTTATGTGAAGCTTTTCATTAGGATAATTACAGAAACGTAGTTTCTGATAGCAAGAAGATGAAGCTATATTAAATTTATCACTAAAATTACCTATGTATAATATTAGAGCCCCATATGCTAAGAGTTGCGAAACGAGTAGGGACAGTATTTATTTTATCTCCGTTACTGCCACTTTGAATGAAATAATATTTTTATGTTCAATAAATAATTTAATACTTTCATATCAGCCAAAAATGACTCCGCATGTCATGAATTTCAGGCGCCAACTATGGTCATAAAATTCGGCCGTGGTCTCACAGCGGATCGGGCGGTCCTGCGAACCTGGGACATTGCCTCGTCGCAGTGAACCCGTGTTGCTTTGCAGAAGGGTTTGGAGACCGGCTGGCTGACATGATACAGCACTGGAGGAAGCTCGAGCCGGTAAAGGATATAAAACAATGAAATATTGATACTACAGTTTTTGTAAAGCATTAGTACTGTTACTTTTTTTTTAACGTGCACGGGAAATTGACACCTGTGCACCTAATGACTGACGAGAGATGATTATCCCTCGACAGTCGACACAATTATGCCGGCCTATTGAAACCGCATATACACGGACTTATCCAGGAACACGACACACTTACGAGGGCCACTATGGTGGAATTTAACATTTTGTGTACGGTGATCAATATCTGGGCGGTTATAAAATATTTCCTACCTCCAGCTAGAAGCCATATCTAACCGACCCACCCAAACTGAGGATAAAATAGACAGAGCTCTATTCTTCCAAAAAGTGATATTGTTACGATTCTAACATAAGACAGCACTATTTCCTTTTCCAAAACGGGTCTCTGAAGAATTTAATTACTTCATACTTAAATATAAAGAAGCGCAACACGTCATTAAATTGTATTTGTTAATTCCAGACGGATCCAAAGTTACCAGTGATGGCCCTCGGGGACAAAGAAAAAAAAGCGGCCAAAGAAACCGATTGCAATGGAACGGTATCATACGTAAAACAAATGATCGAGTCGGCCGCAGCACTAGCGAAGAAATTAAAAGTTAAACCAATGGAAGTGAAGCAATGTTAAAAATTAACATAGTGAAAATGTGTTGCGATAGTAAATTTAATACTTATTTAATATATTTTGAACAATTTTGTATGAATGTGTTTTTTTTTATACATGTCTTATCTAACCAACCTATGGAATAGAAAAATATTTTTGTGAAACAACCAAAGTAAAATAATTTTAACATGATTTTTTTTCAAAAAAATAAGTTGTTGATTTAAGGCAATTAAAAAACAGACAAATCTGGTCTCATACCAGTATTAGGTTTGTTAAAATCCGGCTAATGCGCTGCAATCACGCGATTCCATACAGTTCGCATATTCGCAAGCCATACCTGTCGCTCTAACATTATCGATATTGTTTTAATGTGTGTTTAGATAGACGCCATGAAACCATCTTTTATGATTTGTATAAGAAACAGAACTGCACGAAAAGTGCATACGCCATATATCTTCGAACTATAAAGTAAAGTAGCATTTACAGTAACCGTTGGCATAGTTGTAGATTTTCTCTAAGTCGGGTAGCTGGCGGGAATAAAAAATTGTTCACCGAATTCATCGACAGGCTTATAAAGGCCTATACCCCATAAACACAAGTTTTTTCTAGGGCGGGCACCCTTGCCCTAACACGCGAGTACAAAGCAGCGCATACGTCGTGTATTGCCTAAATTTTATAACCTTCTTCCAAATAAAATGAGCGCGTATGAGCTATTTATAGCTTACACGCGCAACATATATACCAAATCCATTCAGTGTTTATTTTTCCATTCCATTCCTTTATTCCATACAGTGCAAGCTAAAGTCTTAAGTTTTACTCCCAGTATTTTTACAACCTAACATTATTAACTATTAGATTCTTTAGAATCATGAAGTATTGAAAAACAAAATTGTTCCAAATATTGGTCTTCTCATTCCTTGAATATTTCTTCTACAACATAAGTGAACGTCATTGGTCTTTCCTTATTTCTGAAAGGAATGCTAAGTGCCTGACATGACATTACGAAAACAATGAAATGTTAATCATCTGTGATAATTATATTATTAATATACCTACGACACGTGCCTTCCCAAAATGATTATTTTTCTTTATGTAATAAATTCGAAATAAACAATTTTACGAAATCTATTGACTGTCATTTCTAATTCCTATTCAGTATTCACAATAGGGTATTCACATAAAACAATCACATTCACATAGTTACATTCATAACATGAATGAATGAATCCAGAATTGGTTGCGCGAAGAAAGAATGCCGTCTATAATATATTTTTTTTAAATAATTCTCCTTCAATGTACCGCAACTAAAAAAATCTTTTGCCACAATTATTCGAATAGTTTAAAGTATGTAGATTGGTAATCAATAAAAATGAAGGTACAAGCACGATTCAGTAAAAAAAAAATATTTAAAGAAATCACGCAATCATATAAAAATAATCATATTTTTCCAATTGTCCTAATCAATTCTTTTGTAGGGTCAACGTCATTTATGTAAATTATAGTAACGATTGCACACAATACTTACTACGAGTCTCCTACCTACAATCGCCCCCGCTGTCGCGTCGGATCAAATATTAAAATATTTAACTAAATGAAAAATTGTATAAAGTAAAAAATAAATTGTAAGTTTGACAATCGAACCCAGGACCTCCCTATCCAGGCAGCATCCACTAGACCTAGAATTCGAAATATACTTACTCATTTATTTAGGTGTATTAGGTAATAGTATACATAGGTATGTATACTATATTTAAAAGTCGTAAACCGAATGAAACGTGAGGTGTTTTGCTACAACAATCACGCAACTCAACTTTGCGTTGGTTAATTATGAACATTTTTATATCAATTATAATAACATTCATAATTTTGTTATTTACATAAACATAAAGTTTGTGACGGCGCGGTTTTTATAAACATAGCAAACGAACTACTTGCACTATTTTATTCAGTATCATCTACTGTAGAGCGCTGATTAAGAGAGGATTGGCAATAATGCAAATTATTAAAGTACATTGATATATTTTAGAAAATACTTTCTTTCCGACTTCTCTTGAACTTTTAAAACTAGAAATATACGGTCCATTGGTTGGGGATGTCAGATTAAGTGCTTCTGTTTATTGAAAATGTAAAGGATATTACAAATTACAGGTTTACTGTTTTATAACGTTAATTCATCATATTTTCACGACTTATATCTAACATATTTTAATTACAATTTTGTTCGATGTGTGACTAGACTATGTTTTTGATATTTATTGAATTTATGGAATTATAGTCATATTCCACATTTTTTAGTCTGACAACATTATTTGATAAGTCAACTGGATCCCGCCGTGTGACGACGGAACGGGTCTAGCCAATCGTCGTCTGTCCCACTCGCTCGTGTGTGCTTTTAGTTTGCAGATCGCCCGCCCAGTTAAAAAAAAACTACTTTTCGCGTGCGCATTGTTTCTTTTTTCAACCTTTATAATTTGGCAATTGTTTTAATATATCTATACTATTACATTATTTATTAAACTGCGTTTTAAAAATAAATTTAACACTTAAATACTCCGGGTACTTTCACTTTCCCTAAACGATTAAACATTTCATATATGTGAAGTGTCAATCGGTCATCGGACCTATTTTGTTTTGATTTTCTATAACAATTTTTATATTTTTTATAATATAATATTGGATAAGAAATATTTTTAACGTGAAATCTCTTCACGCGGACTTACGATTTGTGTGTCGAATTCTCAACGAGTGCAAGAAGTGAATAAACATCGGCTCAGTGCTACGATATTTATAGTAGAATAAGTGATTTTATATCAGTTTACGTCTGGAGGCGGTGTTCATTATTTGGATGCACGAGCTATAAAAAATCAAGGCGCCGATTTTTGGCAGTGTTAAAGGTAAGTCCAATGTCCATAAAAGTGTTATTGTTCGAATATAAATTACTTTTAAGATAAATCCATGAACGTGAGAACATTTAACGTTATTTGAACGTAACTTTATCAAATATATACGACTTAATTAAAATCGCAAAAATTTCAAAAACATACGAGTTGAAATCCTCAGTGAATTCCTCATAATTGTGTCATAAATCGTGTGATAAATACTGACTATACTTAACATTGACGCACCCACTCTGTGTGCATATTGTAAAGTTAATTCCCCAGTATATTGTAAATGATAACCTCAATGCAAGGAGGTCAATGGGTTCTCTACTTAGTATTCAGAGTATATCAGACCTTGACAGAGACACCATTGTCAACACTTGGCAACTCACATTCGGTTTTATTAGTTTTTTTAAGTACACTTTCGAATTTTCATTCAATATATTTGTAGCAACAGTAACAATGTCTATAAATATTTAATGTGAATTTAAATTATCTTTGTTATTTTTACTAGCTGTGATACAATTTACAAAAGAGGTAACTCATTTAACCACTAGTAACAAAATCTCAATAACCATAAAGTTTATAAATTTCAACACTGCATAAATATATGTATTACAATTATTATTGTAACTCCAATCAACAACCAAACAATAAATTAAAAAGAATTTAATTAACACATAAAAAGCAATTTATAATATTAGTTAACTCGGGTTTTTTAACAGAAAACAATACTAGTTGCTTGGAAATTTATAGTTATTTAATGGTAAAGTAACTACATAATAGTTTTTTATTTAACTGTCCTATATTTCTTCTAATTGATAACAGTAACCAGTAACTAACAACACAGGCCTTAAAGTTATTCCAAATTTAAACTAAATTTGGAACAAAATTTAAATTTATTAAAAACCTCTGAGAAAGAAAACTTTTAAACAAATTTTACGACCTTTATAAATAATGTCTTTATAAAAAATATTCATAATTACTCTACATTATTATAATAAAGGGCACAGGAAATCGCTGGATACAGGCCTCATCCAACTATTCAATCTGGAAATCTGGAGGATGCCTATTTTGAGCAGTGAATATCCTGTGGCTAATGATGACTCCTGATTAAATATGGAACATTGATACATAATATTTGTTTTCAGTAAGGTTTTTCTTTCCATGACTTTCCGTGGCTTTCATGATGGCTCAAATTATTCCCATAATAAATCACTATTATTGTAATAACATTCTCATGGTATTGCATGTTTAGTAAAAAAGATTTATGTATGACAGTATGGGAATCAAAGACAAAGGTAGAAACTATGCAATAGATATCATTGATCAATGTTTGTATTTTGAAATACTTTGTCATATTTATTTAAATCTCATTTTATATTAAAGTATATAAACTTTTCCTACTGCTGTGAGTGGTGTTTAATCAATAAAATCTTGACAAGTAATGAATTAATATGACCCATAAAAATGTAAATTGATGCTGAAATTTCGAAAGAAATTACAGCATCAGTAGTAGAGGCGCCCTGGGCCCAACAGTGGGATAGTATATAATACAGGGCTGATAGTATTATTATTTATAGAGACATCTATGGTACCAGTTAGTAAAAACTGAACCCAGATCATTTTGAGTCATCCCATATGGCTAAATTTAATCTATTTGAAATCAAGATTTTCTGTAGGTCTATAACAAACAACTAAAGATTATGTCAATATTCAGTCAAAACTCACATTTTTATTAAATACTATTATACAACTGACTAAAAATCCATTAAAAATTACACAATTCTAACTGTAACTGTTGCATTTAAGTGAGTAATGTATTGAGTTATTACAAGTAATGTTTATTTAACAACATCACAATAACAGTTAAACATATTGTGCAACTCGTAAAATAATCACTTGACCATACAATGGGCCTTAGTTGACATAGTATTCAATTTATTTTATGCACAAAAGTACAGAAATGAGTGTGAATATTATCTTTAGCTGTTATTTATTGTTATGTGAACATATCCAGAAGCTAGTCAGGTCTTAATACACCAAGTAGTTACACTGGTTTTATATCCTTTAAATTATAACTTACGTCATTCTCATACAAAAACATGGCTATTATAATTAACTAAAGAGAAATACTGCAATAAAAATATTTGATTACAAATTGTATAAGAAATGTCGAAAATTGGGTGCACTAGTTGAGCTTCTGCCTACTCCTGCAGCGATAGACTTGATGTAAATTTTTTATTATATTGTGTAAGAACAAAAATCTTTAATGTTTTTACAATCCATAAAATTAATCCTATCAAAACCCCTTCAATGACTATAAACTGAAAATTGTGTTCAATTGGATTTGATTGTTAACTTCAGGAAAGCAATCAGTTGTTATCTATATTACATTCCATTGTTTCTGAGATTAAGAATAACTTTTATACATGTAAAGCTGTTAACACAGATTAACTAATTAAAATAATTGCTGATATAATCACATACAATAAATGGACTTATGAATTAAGAAAAAACAAATTATGAAAAATAAATTAAATTATCTTCCGAAACCTATATAGTTACTGATCCATGCTTGGTATTATAAATCAATTATTTTATTAAATCAGCAGTCGGGAGTCTTATCAGTAACTGTTGCCGTATGGCTTGGTTATTATTGTATGTGCCACTGTATATAAATGATCACACTGTTGCAAACATATGTTGGATAACATTTTAATTATGTATAATAATAATATCAGTCCTGTATTATATACTGTCCCAGTGCTGGGCATGGGCCTCCTCTGCTACTGAGAGGAATTAGGTCTTAGTCCACCATGCTGGCCTAGTGCACATTGGTAGACTGCATACTTATTATGTATGCAGTTTCCTCACGTTGTGTTCCTTCAACGTTAAAGCAAGCGATAATTTATAAAGGCACACATAATTCGAGAAAAGTCAAAGGTGATTGAGATTTGAACCTGCGGACATACGTTTCGACAGTGTGTTTCACAACCAGCTAGACTATAGCCGCATCATAGCATTTAAATTATTATGAACAAATATTAATTTGTAAATAGTCATTTATTTCATAGTAGAAAAAGATACTCTTGACAACATTAATAGTTGCATTCAGCAATAAATGAATTTCATTTGGTACTTCCTACCAGTGTCGAAGGGTCCATATACCCGAATCCTGCCGCTTCCCTTTCGTAATTTATGTAAAACCTAATTATAAATAGAATGATTTCCAGACCATTTATGCATTATTATTAGTACGTACAAGTTACATGGCGTTCCGTTTCAGAACATTTCACCTTTCGCCACTACTTCCTACCCTCAACCCTCCCTAGATGCACCTTCACCTGACTTGGAGTATACTGCTAAAGATCGTTACCACTCGTTTTCTTGTAAAGCGTCAATCCGCCGGCTACTAATTAATACTTCGCGAATGTAAATATCGATACAATTTCCGATTATTACCGTTATCGTAACTGTTTCTGTATCGCATATATTGCAACGGGTCAATGTCTCGATTAAGTTCATGAATGATACGATAAAGTTTTGTAGTGTTTACCCGGAATTCGTAATGTCAACTTTATTATAAGTACATAAGTGCGGTATTGCGTCGTAAATATGGTATTGGGGTTCGCCGCACTTTCAAGGGTTTCTTCATTTGAATACGCGTGTTTGTGTATGTCCAGTTACTGTGTGAAATATATTATTGATAATGTATTTATGAGGATACAAAGTCTCTTTGTTACTACATTTTTATAAAAGCGTCTCTGTGTACACTTCTTTTGGAGGTATGGTACCTTCTACCAAGCTAATGGTAGCCAATGCTGGATATTGCATTGAGTTCTTCTAATTCCGAGTTAAATCATCCTTAAATAAGTCCAAAGGTTGCTACCAGTGTCTATCTAAAAGAGTAGAATTTCATATTTATTTTATTTCTCGTTGGGTTTTGCTCGTAAATTTTCCCTTGCAAAACATCTAAGAAATAGCCTATTATGTTGATCTAGGACATCGTTCTTCTGTGTCACAAATCCGTTATTAGGTATGTGTTAATGTTACTTCTAACAAACATGAAACATCTAAACATCGTAAAAATATCAGTTATAATAGTTTCCATACAAAGTCATGGACGAACACTTAATTTGAATACTACGAAGATGCTTAGCACTGCCCATTCGATGTAAATGTTCTCGAAAAAACATCGCGATTGACCTCAACCGGAATACGAATCGATGTGAGCGCTTTGTTTTCAAGGCGAACGATTATTCAGACAGCGGGCGCTCCCACGATCTATCGAGACGAAAGTTAGAAAAATATGTTTGTGAATAATTTGTTATTGAGATATTCCCAATCTTTTTGTAATAGCTTTTGTTGGAGACTCAGCCGGCGTGATGGTATTTTTCACGGAGTAAAGGAATGAGAATAAGTATATTAGGTTGTCTAGACTTTTGAGGTACAAGTACGATCCTTAATATGAACTATTAAAGACTAAAAGATAATAAGAACAAACTGGTATGTTTTAATTTTTGTGTTGCCTATTTTGTTCACGATTGTAGAGCACCAAACTGGATCATTTCGACTTGTTGGCAAATGTTTCTCATAGCATAACAGTTCATCTAAATTTTAAGCGAAAATATAGTTCTATATAGCCTTCGCAGACAGACTAGCAAAAAATCCACCCGATGGTAAATTACCGCCGCCACTCAAACATTGACAGTGTTAGGCAGAACCAGTACTCTGTATACCATACTGTCAATATTATATATGAGTATGCGTCAGATTTCGTATAACGCTTGACAAAACATTGGGTTAAAGTACGTCTTCATCGCGCCTTATGATAAGAGTAGTTCCAAGAGCAACGCCAAATAAAATTGCAATCTCTTTGTCTTTAACCATAGCCCGATTTCCTTTACATTTAATTTGCAGGAAACTGGTGACCTTGCTGTTTTTAATTCGAATCCTTAATTTAGTTAATGGTATTTCTTTTATCCACTCTATCCTTCCAAATTACACCTAAAGCAAAGAATATTTCTGCTTCCCGTCTTTCCCGTATTTCAGTCTCTCACGTGGTTATTGACAGTGAAGGGATAGCTTCGGGAGAAAATAATAATATAAAAACCGCGAAAAAATCCCTAAAATAGTTTTATTTTCAATTTTCAAGGGATAGCTATTAGTTTTCTCCTTCATTATTCCTTATCAGATTATACAATGTCCAGTAATATGATGCTGTAACGGCGATCTCTCGGTATGTTACGAGTAACCTACCAACACACTGCACGCTTGGTTGCCTGGACACGCTCCATCGATTTTTACGACAACCATATTGGTTTCACGGCTGGTCAACTACCGACGTCAGTTCCATGAATCATGTGTTGATTGATGCAAGGAAACTGATAAAAGCAAATGTTATTCGATATTTAATTTCCTTATTGACAAATAGCTATAATTATTGAAAATAAACGTGCTTCGCTAGACTTTGTTTCTTTTGTAGTCGAAATTATTAAACTTAGGTTGATATCTGCTGATTAATCGTGGAAATAAATCTTTCTAAGTAACCTAGAAGAATATATCAGTCAAACTTTATTCTGTTTCGTAAATTTTTGCTATCGAACAGATAATAGCAATTCTGATCGTTTATTGATTTTAGTAATTAGCCGTCAGTCAGCAGGATAGAAAACAAACGGGGGTTGGTTGTAAAAATCCGTAAACTACCACGTCTGCACCTCTTATTTCATACAAATAGCGTCCACAAAAGTTCTTTTTCACAATGCCGAAGAAAATTAAAACCACCAATAAACTTATTAAACATGGAATGTAAAATATATTGACATCATAGTTGATAGTGACTTGTATATTATGGCCTCGTCTCACCTGACTATGAGAGTGAAGGAACAGAGAGTGCACCTGTGTATTGCGCACACACTTGTGCACTATAATATATCCTGCGTACTTGGCTGATCTCCGTTGAGATTAGCCGCCGTGGCCGAAATTCAGGTAGGACGAATCATATGGCCTTGTATTATTCGACGAACACGTTTTTTTTTATTGCTTTGAGTGGCAAGACGAGCTTGCCATTCGCCTGATAGTAAGTAATACGACCGCCAATAAACAGTAGAAACGCTATCCTACACCTTGAATTACAAATATTCTTCGTTATTCCACTGCGCTCGCCATCCTGAGACGTGAGTTGTTAATAGGGTACCGGACTAATTTTTGTTCATTACTATTATCAAATATTTACATAATATAAATTATAACACAGAAGGAATTATTAAAATCCGGTAAAAAATCAACAAGTTATAAGTCTTTGAATTTCGATGGAAGAGGTAATTAACAAGAAACAGAAAAGAGACGAAATACCCACTTGTGACGTCATCGGGAATTAAGACGCGTGCGAAAGAAAGAGATGAAGCGATATCCCCACATCGCGCCTACTTCTGCACATCACAATATTTTAAATATGAATTACTCGCTCATTTTTTAACCAATTTTTATGCAGTTTTCGCAGGAGTGCTTCTTTTTCGTATTATTAACCATTAGATATAGAATAATGTACAAAATCAAGCATAGGCCGGTCCCCTATTCTTATTATGTCGAATAGTTACACTGGCTACAATCTCCTTCAAACCGGAACACAATATTGACTACGCACTGCTGCTTGGCGGCCGAAATAGACATTGCGGTGGTACCTATCCAGGACTCTACATATGAGACCAGTAAATAAGTAAAAAATTACCAAATAAAGCAAACCTCGCCTAGGTAGCAGCATGTATTAACTCGCTCTGTTGCCTTATTCACGACTTAATAATCATATAGTTAAAACTATGTAAAATAGGAGTTGAATAGATCCAGAGCAGGAATGAAATCAGCGCAGCCGCCTGCAGGATGCCGGTCTAGTGATACGCGTGAAGCGGCCCGCTTCCGTCTTCACACGCGCTCCTGTTTACCGACGCCTGTCCATCTGACACTTGTATACGGATGACGTCACATTTTTTAAACAATGCACACGGTGAAGGATTCGTGGAAGTCTGGTCTTATCAATAGATTCGTGTACAAAGTATTCTATTCGTAGAAGCTCCCTGGTCGCTTCGCGTGATAGGGATTTCCCATATCTATATCCCGAACCGGCAAAGTTTATAAGATAAGCAATAATAAACATGTTGATTTAGGATGTGGTTTATGTGTGTACCAAATTTCATCAACAACAATATAAGTATTAATGAGTAATTGGCTAACAAACTTCCCAAACTAACATTAATTATATTTGTAATATTTATATCATAAATCTCAATGTCTAGTCTTAGCTAGAGTTTAATTTCCATATAGGTACAGTATGCGAAACACAATCCGCCCGCTGCACTGATCTCATTTCCTCTTTAAGTTGAAACTGTGTCACTTTGTACCTGTCTGCGTACCGCTATCTTATTATTAGTGTTTTACAACGTTATGCATTTATTTGCGGATAAACTTTTCTGGTGTAAAGTGACCCTAATCCGGTTGGAACTTTGTTACACAAACTATACGTGAAACGTGTTACATGGAGGTTGAGGCGATGTTGAGAAATTGAAAGAGTCTAATTTAGAAACTAATTTACTAGTTGATAATGCTGGTTGCAGACCACTAACTAACTAAGGTAGCAGCTAAGATATGGTCTTTATTGCAGACCGCACATACAGAGTTATTTTGATATTGCATTAATAAATAAAACCATGTACTAGTATTAACAATAACAATTTCCAATAATGTTTGCAGAGATAAAGACGTATATGTGGTTTAATGTGCAAGTATTATTGTGATATAGCCTAAAAGATATTGCAGCCAGTATAATTTCTGGACATTATGACACATCTTTAGATAACAAGCGCGGTGTATATTAAGCTTTATAATTCAAAGTTCTGAATATTGTTCCAATTATTTATGCATAATGGCGTTTACTAATGGCAACTTTCTCATTTCGTCACTCATATAAATACTAATTAATATTTAAAAATAACATTAATCTCAGTCTATGTCTACAATAGCAAATGTTTAATAAACGTTGTGACATTTGTTCCACCGATAAACAATTGTTACGATAAGGAAACCATTCCAGCGGTTCGCACAAAACATCGAGCTAAAAAATATAAATCATATAAACATAACGCGGCAAGTAAAGATGGCCTTGTCTCCATCTCAAGGTGAATCGGTTTTACAAATGACCGAAGTAGCAAATAATGACTTAATAATGAATTTAAAAATCATAGAAATGGTAAAGATTTAATAATTAAGATGTTTTTATTACCGATTGTCCGAGCTCAATATTGGCAAGACGAAAGCAAGGTAATTTACATAGTCAACCTCCAACCACTGTCGCGGCTAGTCGGCTTACTAACTTTTAATTAATAAAATGCCTTCCTGTGAATGTGTGTTCCTTCCTTTTAGACGACGTACAAATTATACTCCAACCGTGAATGAAAAACACGTTTCATTTCATACGTTAGTAATAAGTATACACTATTTAACTTATTTTTAACAAATAAATGCATTTTATTCGACTGTCATGGCGACCAGAGACCAATAAACTAGATGGCCACGGCGGTCGACGCTCGGGCCGTACCAATGCGAGCTGCTAGGGCAGTACAAGTATGTGTCTATAGTAAATAATGCGATGTTTTATGTGCAATTTTGATAATCTATGACGCGTCTATTTGTAAAACGTCATTGGAATATAACTTCGTTTTGTTCTTTTTTTAAAGAATGGAAATGTTGCAGTGTCGAAGGCTCCATATAAATTGATTCCAGCCGGCTTCTCTTTTGTAATTTATGTAAAATCTCATTATCATTAGAACGACTTGCAGATCGCATGCATATTCGTAGGTACCTATATTATATTGTGTCAGGTTCCCTGTCGGAGAACCCTTTCCCTTCGCCACTGAGATGTTGTAACCTATACATTTCGCCAGCTGTAGTAAAGCCTTTGCCATACGGGATGAACCGGGCGCAATTCCTGTCTCCAGGCTTATAGCAGAAAGGCCAATATGTTTTTACCCAAGCAGGTCGAATCCATGACCTCAGCATTGCAGTCCAATCATATATGTTATACAATTAAGCCAGACAGTATTTCAGAAGTAAATAGAATTTTCGGATGGAAAAGATTGGGGTTTCAAACAAATTGTCATGGGTGGTAGAGGAAGGAATGAGGACCACACACATAATACCCAACTGAAGATCAGATATATTTTGCTATCTCACTCTATAGATAATCTATTTCTAATTAGGTTGAAGTCCAGTCTAAGGGAAATAACTTTTCTATAGAAGTTACTAGCTTTTGCTCGCGGATTCGCTCGCGTGAAGGGGTCCCACTATATATTTTCCCGGAATAGAAAGTAGCTTATAACCTTCCCAGGGTCTTAAACTATCTCCATACCAAATTTCACAAAAATCCGTTCAGTAGATTTTGAGAAAATCGATCACATACTGACAGACAGCTTTTGGTGACTTTGTTTTATATTATGTATAGATTTGAGTTCGCATATTTATTCCCCTCTTTAAATATGCTTCTTGGCCCTAGCAGCCCGATGTGAGATGTCATATTTGCGTCATTGATACTATATCTCAGAACCTATATTTGTCAAAATAACGCAATGTTGCCAAAAACGTGCCTACGCAAACAGATAAAAATTTTATCTGTAAGTTAATAACTCCTTGCAACGAAGCGTGCAATTCATGTTATTTTAATGCAGCAAATTTATCCACGAGAGAATTTCATAATAAAATAAATAATATCAGCCCTGTATTATATACTTGCCCACTGCTGAGCACGGGCTTCCTCTACTACTGAGAGGGATTAGGCCTTAATTTTTATTATTCATAATTATTACTACTCATTAATTTTATAAAATGCATGAGTGGCAAGTTACGTTATAACCTGAAATTACACGGTATTTCTGAAAACAATGAGCTTGATATAAATACGTAAAAATATATCCCTTTTGTTATTTTTTTTTCGCTGAGAAAACACTATTTTTTGTCTACCACCATATGCAGGGTGAGTGGAATGGTTATATTGGTATCACCGGTCTTACGGCCCAATATCGACACTCGAGAGTATAGTTATAACATCATCCGAGCGAGCATTGGACTCAGTCCCTAACACCTGTGTAGGGACGGCCCCGGATCCCTAAGATTAATGCTAATACATTCTTAATATTAGGACATATTACATTATTAGATACATCTTCATTATTAGATATTTCTTTTTTCCTTTGTAGTCGACACCCTATTATATCACTCTACACTACTACACTCTATTATATCCCAAATCTTGTCCATTCTAAGGTTGTCTGGAAGAAATCGCGGAATGCGATAAGACGGCCGATTGTAATCTTCTATCTATATCTATCTATCTATCTATACTTATAATAAATCTGTAGAGAGGTCAATTCTGTACATGAAATATATTTCCAAAATAACTATCAGGGGGTGATTAGGGATCGATACTGATGCCAAAAATGCAATTAGTAAAATTTTTGTCTGTCTGTCTGTCTTTCTGTCTGTCTGTCTGTCTGTCTGTCTGTCTGTCTGTCTGTCTGTCTGTATAACCGTTATAGAAACAAAAACTACTCGACGGATTTTAACGAAACTTGGTACAATCATTTGTCATACTCCTGTGCTGGTTATAGTATACTTTTAATCACGCTACAATTAATAGGAGCAGAGCAGTGAAGGGAAATGTTGGGAAAACGGGAGAAGTTACTCCATTTTTTAAGCTTCCGTCGCGTGTGCAACCTTAATGGTTAAAGCTACGCAGAAATTATGTATGACGGAAATGTTCTCCTTAAAATTATGTAAAAAATATCCCACGACAGCATATGTCTATCTTTTATGGTTGACTCACAATAACACGTGTAACTCCCGATAGCTTAGCAGTTCGAAGCTTTCTCATTATATTTGACTACTCTTACGTTTATAACACTCTCAGTCATCCCTAATTAAAAAAGTTAACAGTATGACATATTCCTTAAAAAGATTCATAGAAATCGGTATAGAAACACCAAAGTTATACATGAAATACGCTAATAATAAGCCATCACGCGTGAATACTGAATCATGCTATAAGCTTCCTTCGATTTCACCAGGATCCCATCATCAGACCCTGACAGGACAATCGGACCACCTGCATACCACCACACTTAAAAAAACATCCCGACAAATTGAGCACCTCCTCCATTTTTGAAGTCCGAAATCCACGCGGGCGAAGCTGCGAGCGGAAGCTAGTATACAATAAAGTGTAATAAATAAATGAATAAATTCTTGGTAATTGTTACTTTGCTGCTTTATTTACATGTCCACGGTGTCGTGTCTGTTGTTGCGCATTATATACTCCCACTCAACAATAAAAATCCTTTTTTATACTTGTACCTTAGCATTTTTTATGTTTAAATAGCCATTATAATTGATAAATAATAAACGCCACATAATCCAAACCTGTTTGATAGTAATCTTCAGTTACATTTCTTTAATAATAATATTTGAGAATTTATTTATTTAGATATCTATTTATTTATTTAAAATTTAACATAAACTTACTATGAAGATACACCAAAACGCACGCTATATTTATTTAATTTAATTTATCATATAACGGTTATTAAGCCTGAGCAGAAAAATAAAAAACCTAATTAGGGCCACTTTAGTTTCTCTATTTAAATTAAACGTTATTAGTACAACAAAAACCATATTTTACATAATGATTTCCTATGTTTAAGCGGATGTTCGACATTAAAATTAAACTATTTTACGGATTTTATCGCTGTTTTAATATTTTCCTTTTCTCCCGACGTTTCGAAGACTTTGCAGCCTTCATGGTCACGGGGGGGACTGAGGTGTTGTTCATCCGCAAAGTTAAAGTTCTTCAAAGTTCCTAATTTCAATAGGGAAGATGGTTGGAAGATTGCACAAGCCTGGGGTCCAGTTCTACATTTAATTAAATCGGAACCCAAAAGACTTGCTGCCAGACTTCAAGACACTGTGAGCTCATTCTGCGTAGATCGGACCACCAACAGCTAAAAAATTTATAAAGTTGTATAATTGTAAAATGTAGGTAGATATTGTAACTTTGACTTTACGGATACCTCAGTGCCCCCCGTGACCATGACGCTGCAAAGTCTTCGAAACATCGGGAGGAAACTAAAATATAAAAACCGCGATAAAATCCGTAAATAGTTTAATTTTAACATATTTTACCACAACATGGCTAGGTTTTTATTGTTTCTACTCAGGTTTTAAAGGTTCACACATCACTGGTCAATCGTGATATAATGTTATCTAACTGATATCAGTATACACGCATCATGGAACTCCTAATCAATACGCTCTCGTGAAAGCAAACCGATGCTTGCTAACAGCGTGAATTTTCCTTATAGAATCTAATTATATTTTGTTGGCAAAATATTTAATTCCTGTTTTTTTTTATACTATCACGCCAATGTGACCCCACTGCACCTAATGGTAAGTGGAGTGGGGTCCAATAGAACGTCGATGACGAGAGATGATTACCCCTCGGCAGTCGACACAATTATGCCGGCCTGTTGGTCCCGGATATACACAGGCTGATCCTGAACCGCGACACACTTACGTGGGCCACTATGGCGGGTTTGAACACCTCGTGTACGGTGGTTGCTATGCGGGCGGATATAAAATATATTCTACCACCACTGTGATTTAAGGAATTCATGCATCCTTCCTGAGAGGGTTATGAATGCAGACTAGTCTCAGGCAAGGTTTTGGAAATCTTGGTGTTGGCGTTGGAGTCGGTGGTTGTAACGAGTAATCAAGCCATGATCACCGCTTCCTTATTATTTCATTTAGTTGTATAAACCTTTGTTGTTAACCAATGCCAGAATGTTTGATTTATCCATTGCTAAAACAGTTTTTTTTTATAAATAAAACTCGCTTGTGCGCCATATACCAACAACGCATTCACTTATATCTCGACCACACAGCGCGCAAAGGCGATGAAAATTTAGGAAAACAGATTGTGGTGGGGATTACCGAAGGCAAAAGATTGCGCGGTCGTACACCAACAAGATGGACCGACCAAGTAAAAAACTCATCGTCCTCTAAATTCTACGCAACCGTAAGACACGCGCTGGATACAAACCGGTAGACAGATTATCCGCTCCAGATGCAACCCTGATGCTGACCACGATCCTCAGATATGAGGGACTGACCCAAGACAGAGAAATATAACTAGCTTTATTTTTCAATATAACCAACTAGGACAAAGACAGCCGTATGTAATACAGTCTAGATATAGGTTACGTACAACAAAATAGTTAAAACATTGCGGAAATGTGATAATAGATGGGTGTTTGTTATAAGTACGTTTGATATACTGGTCAAGAGATAGTTTTTTATCGTACACAGTGGCGTAATGTGGGTCACCCGATCCGCGCGGACCTAATCGTTGCCTCACCGCGGTAATTATCAGTAATTGAGCGAGCAAATGTTAATTGCTCGGCATAACAATACGAGCTATTAATGTCGATACGACAAGTTTCTCGAGAAAAATATTAGGGAATTGTTTTTGTGCGTTTTTATCGGTTTTTCCGAAACAATGTGTACTTCTTAATAGCCATGAAGATATGTTTAAATGATTTTTTTATTGTTCTTGTGTTTATAAAAATAAATATGACTCACGATAATAAAATTTTATTTATTTCTGAGAATTAGTATTTGCAAATTTTGTACCACTGGCATTCCTCATTTACCCCTATTGCGTAAAGACGCCATCTGCCGGTGCGCGGCAATACGACGAGGTTTTATCCCCAACAAACCTACCCGTGGTTAGGTTAACCTACGCTATGGTTTCAAAACGTTTCGAACCATAAACAGCCGAGATATTTTTATCCTTAATATATGCAGCGGACTATGTTTAAAAAGTTAATGATTTATGTACGGCTCATGTGGACAATTTAATGGCCGGCAATTAACGTGTGCAAGTCCACAATGTCGTGTGTTATTTTACGTGACGAGATAATTTTGTTGTACATCAGCGTATAAAATTGGTTTTGTTGTCACGACTTCAGTAATCGTGGAAGGTATAAAAATAAATTGCTTCGCGCGTGCATTTTATTGAGAGAGTGCGCCATCTGTACAACTTTCCTGAAATCGTGTGTAGGTTGGTCCCGGTAAAGCTCTGAAAGCTTAAGTTTCAGTACGTTACGAAAGCTTTACGGTAGATGGCGGTTTTCAGGATTCGCTGTCGTATTGAAAAAAAGTATATTAGAATTCTCTAAACAAATATATGTTCTATGAAAGATGTTTACAGTTAACTTATAATTTCTCATTAGTAGAAGTCAAAATTACTCATTTATATTATACATATACTAAGCGGATAAAATTGTGTTTGCATAAATTTTATTCAGTCATGCTATTAAAGGATATTCGCATGTGTTTGCCAAATATAGGATCTATAACACGGGCCTGCAGAACATATGGTCACACAGAATAGCGTCTACTGACTTAGTATTACGGAAACTTCCATTAAAATTCAGTACTGACTATTAATATGTTGGAGATGCTAAACAAATTTATAAAAAGTTCGGAATTCCAAAAATCCTATAACTTAGTCTCTTTATGTTAGTGACTAATGTTACATAGTGTGTATATTAAACATAATAATTACAAACGGAAATGCTAACCCAATTGCAATTGGTTTGAGTTGTATTTATAAAATTAAATTACGATTACTTGTTAATTGTTCATACCTGTTTGCTATTGTATTCTATTTATTAAGTTTTCTTGTGTAACCTAAAACGTGTTTCTTTTACGTATATTTCATAGTTCGATAAAAACTTGGATCATATCGTTAAAATTGGGTATTGCTATAATTGGCAACGTGTAACTTTCTACTACATAAACGCCGATAGCCTAGTTGGATGTAGAACAAACTGACGAGACGAATGTCCACAGGTTTAAAGACCAAGGGCACGCATCTCTGACTTTTCAAAAATAATGTGTAGTCTCTGTGACTTGTCGCTTGCTTTAAGGGTGAAGGAAGACATCATGAGGCAACCTGCATACCTGAGAAGTTCTCTATAGGAATTTCGAGGGTGTGTGAAATCTACCAATCCGCACTAGGCCAGCGTGGTGAACTAAGGCCTTATCCCTCTCAGTATTAGAAGAGGCGCGTGCCCAGCACTAAGACAGTACAGGGCTGATATTATTATTTATTATTATACTACATTGAAATATCGCGTAAAAGATATATGAGGTACTGGGTGTTGTTCGCAGCTTCGCCCGAAAAGTCAGAAATGTGTGTCCTTAGGTTTTGAACCTGCGCGGCAGACATTCGTCTCGGCAGCCCGTGCCACTCCAAACTAGGCAATAACTAGTCAATGTATTGAAATGTAAGAATTGAGTATGTACCCGTTTGATTTGCTAAATTATGGCCATTAGCGTAACTGTATTTACTGAATATCATTAGCAGCCATTGCCCTTAAAATGAATCGGAATGATTGCTCGACTCGTCTACTTAACTAGCAACAAATAAGATAAGATAAGATAAAGATAAGAAGAGATAAGATATAATATTTCGTTTGCAAGAAAACATATATGAAATCGTTATCTACACACAATCGGAGAGTGCAATAAGGCGGTGAAATAACCAGCGATGCGCAATTGTTTATCATATTCGATTGTTCTAGTCTTTCCAATAGCTATTTGCTGCTTTAGATATAATTTATTGTGTATTTTCTCCATTGTTGCATACGGAACTTATCTAACGCAATAATCGTCTCATTGGTTGTAGCAGTATACTTGCCAGAGTTGTAAACCACGGGATTCAGGGTTTGACTTAGAAACTTCCCGCCCTCACACCCACCAACCACTACAACTCTTGTAAGCCAGGATCAGCAGTGGCACGCATTTTATGGCACCGAGCGGAGATCGGCGAGTCTCAGGCAGCACTAATTTGTCTTTATCGAAGATAATAACAGAAATTCGTAACAAATACACCTTAGTTACCCGGTATTGTAATTTGTCAATATCACATTAAAGTATAGGTGAGGTTGTTTAAATATGAATTTAGTGATTGTCTATTTGCCGAACGCTTAGAGATAGAATCATAAGGACTCCTATGTATTATTTCATATATAATACCATATAAACGTACCTTAGTGGAGTCGCTATCAGAAAGAAGAGAGAAAGATTTTATTATTGCACACAAAGAGTATAACGTGCACCTAGTAACAAAAAGAGAACAAAAACATTAAATTAGAAAAATAAATTATACCTATTGTGCTAACAATAGGAACTCTCATTCAGCTTCTTGCAGTACCAGTCTGATACAGCAGCGCTAATTTTCAATGAGGCCCCTCGGGTGACTATTAAAATACATCAATAACAAACGCGTCAAAACCTTTAGCAATTTAATTCCGAACTTCCCCTGACATGCTCTCGCATTTTTTCCCTTTGAAAGTGTCGTTTTAATAATGTTTTGTATCCTAATTTAACTTTAACAGTGTTGGCGTGTTGTCGCGGCGTTTAATGAGAAATGTGGGCAGGCAGCGGGCTGCCCGACCGTGCCTAAACTAAGTCGGTCGCCGCCATGCGACCGCAAATTATAAAAGTAGTTTTTGAGTGCAATTTCGCCGATCCCATGCGGTTTGTGTCAATTGCTATACGACATTTGTTTCGAGTAAATTCGCCGCGATAAACTTTAATTAAAATGGTACTGTTTTCTTTCGTTGTTTTGGGAGAAACGATAATAAGGCATTGTTGTATTTTGGTACGTCTGCACGAATTTTCGCTGTTTTTTTATAAAGCTGACTAGAACAGCTTGTTCGTTTTGTGGTAAGTTTACTTAAAAAACATCAATGGCACTGTGTTGCGATCATCAACATAAGCTAGATTTTATAACAGTGGGACACAAAGGTGCTCTAGTATAGGGAAACTTTGATGAACTTGAAAAACTGACGTACTATTGGACTCTAGCACACAAGTCTCATTATTACTTTTAAGTCATTTGACAATCATTAAGCAATTTAAAAAAATAAAAAAAAACTTTTCCCCAATGTTTATGAAACAAGATGTATGTATAATATACGAGATATCTTACGCATTTTATCCCCAAGGGTTAGGCAGAGACGCAACAAGTGCACCCACTTTTGTGTCCCGTTCCATGACCTGATGACAGACGAACGTATCGGCATATCGAACCCGAGACCTCAGAGCGGTATTGTATCGCGCCCGTATTAATCTACACCAAAAAGGCAGCCTAGAATAAATATATACCTCCTTATTGTGCCTTTTAGGAATTTTACATTTCCATACAATATTTTAACATCACAAACTCTTGTCATAGAAACTTACAGAAACTACTAATCATGTAATTTTTAAACACGTTCCATTATATTATTTAAATGATGTTTGTTCACCTAATTTCTACTAGTTGATTAATTATAATCATAGTTAAGTACTTACTATAAATAGCATTGTTTTCTCTTTGCAGCTAACCACTCATGTTGTAACTTTTATAATGGCAGCCCAAGATACAAGCGGAGTTTAGTTCGGGTACTAGCAAATACTGTATGCCCAGTGAGTTTGTATTCGAAATAAATTATATTACAGAATTTTTCCAAATTGCCACCGTTACGTTTTTATTATATTTCACATCCACCACCACATTAAGTAGAACATTAAACTACTTGCAGATCGTAGATTCGTAAAAAAACATTTTAAAGTTTTTCTCCGGTACGGAAATCGAATTGCCAACATCGGACGTTAAAAATATAGCGCCGCGTTTCGCTGATATTTTTAACTTTAATACGATGCCGCGTTTTTTTATTTCTAGTAAACGTGCAATATCATCCAAACTTTATTAAGAGTTTGTGAAGCGAGGTTGGTTAAGGCAAAATGCATCATATATACGAATTAATTAATATATACTAATATAAAGCTGATGAGTGCTTGATTTAACACGCTTTTTTCGGGAACTACTAAATCATTTTTTTTTACAAATAGGAATTTACATTATTAGTAGGTTATAGGCTACTTTTTATCCCGAAAAATCCCATCATGCGGGCAGAGCCACAGACAAAAACTAGGTATATATTTATGTTATTGAATATTTATCTTAGTGCTCATTTATTTGACTGTTTTAGAAGTTATGACAAACTTCCGTTTTCATAGTATAATTTAATGTTTTTATTAGCGCTCATTCATTTGACTGTGCTAGGAGTTTTAAAAACCCCCCCTTTTCCTACTATAATAAAGTCTATTATCTCTTAAACTAGATAAAAAACGTGTCATAATTAGTAAACATTTACGTACAAGAACAAGGAGTAAATTAATAAGCTCAAGGCTGATACGTATCAAAATAGTTGCTAACGTTAATAAGTCATTGTTTGGAAGTGTAATATGTTATAATACTCAGGAACATTGTTGAAATATTCCCTTATTATCCATATTCCCATTTCCCGTGGCAGAGTGCGGCAAACGCTTGATTATTCAAACACAACTATATGAATAATTAAGTCTTGAATTAGGCGACAGAGCGAGTTAATACCTGCTGCTGCTTAGGCGAGGTTTGCTTTATTCGGAAATTTTTGACTTAAAATGACTCAAATTGTAACTTGTTGATTGTTGTTTATTAGAGTTTTGTGTGTATACAAATTAGATATATCGTCATTTTGTTGAGTTAAAACAATAGTAGCATTAAACGAGGTTTAAATATTGCCTATGTATAAAATAGCATTCCTTTATTCAGTTACAATATTTTTAAGGTATACTTCATAAGTTTCAAATTTTATGTAATAGGTATCGTTTTAAACAAGTAATGTAGATAGTGCTCATTTTATTACAATTTATTTGGGAGCTTACATAAGCGAACGTCTTTTGTACTTGGTCGGCTTAAACAATATACATTTATGTGACAAAGGGCATTTACCTTAAAATTTGTGTAACAACCCCTAAACTTTTAAATCTATTATAACAGTACCTAATATCCTCTCGTATTGTTGATGTTTGTCATGGCGGCATTTTTTCTAGAACTACCCTACATTGAAGTGCAGTAACTTGCCATGCCGCGATAAAAAATACTTATATTAAAAAGTAAGTCATGAAGTTCTTAATCCAATTCCAGAGTTGTCTCATTACTCACAATTAGTTGCATTAAACAAGACTGAAGTTATTTCATCTGGTGCGTTGTGTAGTCGCGAGAAAGTGATATTCACTGCGCCTCATGCCGGTAGTTTACCGTTTGCTGTTTAGGAACACTTATTTCTTTATAAGCCTTAATATTTTTATACGTATAAATATATATACTTTTATACAGAGACGACAATGTTACTCTGCAACACCTTGGTAAGCGAAACGGAGTACAGACAGAGTGTCGATTAACTACAGATGATTATCCCTCGCCAGTCGACACAATTATGCCGGCTTATTAAAAACCTGATATACACAAAATTTCAAATGTTAAAGTAATAAAGTTGAATTCATATATTTTTGGTAAATGTTTTAATTAACAATTATTAATATGTAACTAATTAAATCTATGCGGAGTGTTAAAAAAAAATCTTATTTTCTTAATAATATAAATGCGAATTTTAAGATGTTTGGATTATCAAAAGTAAACGCAGAAACCTATGAACAGATGATATTTGCACACATTGACATCATACAGGTTTATCATATCGGATGCTTTTCATACTAGAAAATACATAGTGTAACTACTTCTGTGAAAGCACATGCGGGCATAGCCGTGAGAAACACCTAGTGGGTAATAAATGCTTGGGTGCGGAGTCAACATTGTTTGAAGTTCGTAAGTCAAGTTTACCAAACTCTAAAGGTCACGCAGAACATTTTGAATAGGTCAACCTTTTTAGCGGATTTGTATAAGATATTTTGAAGAGCTTTCCGTGTCGATAGAAGATGATTTAAATTAAAGATATTTGTTATAAATAAGTTCATGCAATTATTCCCATGTTTTGATCGGATTTGTGGGCAAAATATGAGTGGCGCAAAGTCCATACAACCCGATTCTTGTCAGCTTCCCTTTCGTAATTTATGTAAAATCTAACTATCATTAGAACGACTTGCAGAACTCATTGCATATTATATTGCCTATATGTTGTATCGGGTTCCTTTTCAGAAAATTTAAACTTCACCGCTGTAAAATATACACATTCATGCCTTTTATTCTCTGAAGATCTTACAGTGATAAATTTATATTTTTGGACGTCAATAATTTTAGTGAAAAATGTAGTTTAAGTTTGACTAGGGATACAGTGTATCTGACAAATACTTGTAGACATTCTATAGCTACATTGTTAGCATATAATATTAAGACAGTCATAAGTACTATGACGAAGTCCTCAATTACTACATGTTTTAGTAGTACTACTAATACTATTGTAGTCAATAATTTAAACATTTAAGTATGACAACAGAGGAAGATGACTTGTTTTTAATGTTAACCCACCAAAACATAAATCGTTTCTCTGGCAAACTTTTTGACATTGAGTTATTTGTGGAAAGGTATGGTATAAATGTTGATATTTTATGTTTTACTGAGACATGGTTGAAACCAGATAGAATGGCGTTTAGTGTCAATGGCTACAGAGTTGCCAGCTCGTTTATTAGGATTTCAGCAGAAGGTGGAGGCACCATGATCCTCATCAAGGATGGTATCTCTTACAAGGATAGACAAGATATAACAAAACTTTCTGTTGAACGAGTGTGTGAGGTCTCATGTGCAGAGACTAGTGATTATATCATATTGTGTGTATATAGGCCTCCTTCATCCAACATATTAGCTTTTATCTCTAAAATGGAGGATATTCTAAAAAACTTAAGATGCATAGTAAGATTTTAGTCTGCGGAGACTTTAATATAGATTTACTGATAGATACAACAGACAAAAGTTTATTTTTGACTTTGCTCCAATCATTTAATCTTAACTGTCACTTTCTCGAGCCAACTAGACTAACTACAACTTCGGCCACGTGTATTGATAATGTTATCTCAAATTTTAAAATTGACTATAAAGAATTATTAACCGGTGTTCGCTCAGACCATACTTGTCAAATGGTCAAACTTAATTGTGTAAAACAAAGAAGTAAAAACATTATTAAATTTAGACCACTATCCCTACGTAATTTGCAGAAATTTAGCACAAAACTTAATTCCGTGCTGCCTATGCTGACTTGCGACTCGGACAACCCAAATAATATGTTTGAAACATTATTAAATAGTGTGACAAATGTATTCAATAAAACATGTAGTGTAAAATCAGTAACACTAAAAATAAAATATCTTTCAGTGCTTGGGCAACCAAAGGTATTAGGCGTAGTAGAGATGTTCTATACGAATTATATGACAGAAGGTCCTTTACACCTGATGTCAAATTTACTAATTATGTAAGAACATACTCTAAAATTTTTAAAAGTGTATGTAGGTATGCCAAAGCTGCTTATATTAGTAGAAATATAAAAAAATCGGATAATAAAATTAAAACAACTTGGAGAATAATTAATACTGAAACTGGCAAAACTAAGTGTAATGACAAGATTGTATTAAACATTAATGACGAACTAGTTTCAGACAATAATTCTGTGGCTAATTACTTCGAAAAGTTTTTCAATAACATACCATTTGAGACGACAAAATGTCTGCCATCCTCACCAGAGGCAGCTGAGTCATTCTTAAAACAATATTTAGATTTATCAATTCCAAGTTTCGAATTTGAATGTGTTACTCATTATGATGTTATAAAAGTATTCAGGAGCTTAAACATGAAGAGTACTGAAGATCTTTGGGGTTTGTCTGTTAAAGCGTTGCAGTCAGTGATAGTTAGCATCGCCCCAATCCTTTCTGATATTTTTAATTGCTGCATAAGAGACGGCATATTCCCTGATCTTATGAAGATAAGTAAAGTAGTACCAATTTTAAAACTGGTTGCTCCAACACCCCTCCAATTATAGGCCTATTTCTATTTTACCAGCTTTAAGTAAAATATTCGAAAAGTTAATGCTTAATCAAATGCTGGTGTTCTTTAATAAAAATGAGATTCTACATGACAGGCAATTCGGTTTTACAAAGGGTAGGTCCACGCAAGATGCAGGACGTGCATTAGTTAAAGCTGTGTTGGATGCCTGGGAGGGATCGCAGGATGCTTTAGGGTATTTTGTGATCTTTCCAAGGCGTTCGATTGCGTTGATCATGGAACCCTCATTTTAAAGCTCCACTATTACGGCATCAGGGAGTGGGGCTTAAACTAATATCTTCATATTTATCGGGTCGGAAACAAAAGTTTTTATCAACAACGTTTCCTCTGCAGGGTCCACAGTTGGGATTGGGGTCCCCAGGGTTCAATTTTGGGACCATTTCTGTTTTAGTTTATATTAATGATCTACCGTACATTATTAACAAAATGGCTGAAGTTGTATTATTCGCTGACGACACTTCACTAATATTTAAACTAAATAGAAGGGAAGGAAATTTTGTAGAGCCAAATAAAGTATTTAAATTGATTTCTGACTGGTTTTCTGCCAATAATCTTCTATTAAATGCAGCAAAAACTAAATGTGTTCGATTCTCGTTACTGAACAAGATTAATGGAACTGATATTGATTTAGACGGGAATAAACTAGAATTAGTACCCTCTACAGTCTTCCTTGGGGTTTCTATCGATAGGAAATTACAATGGGGACCCCACATTCAAAGAATTTCGAGTAAATTGAGTTCTGCAGTCTTTGCTATTAGGAAGATCAGATATTTAACTGATGTGGCTACGGCAAGGTTAGTATATTTCGCTTACTTCCACAGCATTATGTCTTATTGCATTCTTCTGTGGGGTACTGCAGTAGATCTGCAGACCATTTTTATTTTACAGAAAAGAGCGATTCGTGCAATTTATAACCTTCGGTCTCGCGATTCCCTTAGAGAACTGTTTAAGGAGGTGAATATACTGACTATGCCAGCTGAATACATTTTTCAAAATATTATGTATGTCCGTAAGAACCTAGGTACTTTTATGAAAAACAGTGACTTGCACTGTTTGAACACTAGAAATAAGAATAAACTAGTTGTTCCAAATTTCCGGCTCTGTAAAACAAATAAATCTTATCTAGCGAATTGTATCAAATTCTATAATAAAATCCCTCTTGAAATAACCAATCTGCCCGGCTACAAATTTAAGTGTCATGTTAAGCGCGAATTAATGTCAAAGGGGTATTATAATGTAAAGGATTACCTCGATGATCAGACGGTTTGGAAAAACAGTCCTGCACACCCTGTCCAACCCTATGTTAACGCCAATATTATAAATTAACTACATAAACGTCTCATGTGTACCTTTCTACAATTTTGACATTATACTGGGTAACAGTTTTAAATTTATGTGACATATTTTATTTTATATTGACTCATTGAATTATCAATGTATAATAGACGACCGACCGATCATTTTGTTGCACCAGCCTTAAAATTTATAATCTTAATTATATTGACCAAGATCTGCGACAAAATATGAAATGAAAATATTATGTTTGTAAATGTAGGCGTATGCACGCTGTACACTGACTGTTTCATAGTTTTTATATTTTTTTTAGTATTATTGTTTTTTTCGTTAGTTTTTAGTTATTGCTAAATACTTTTATGTGGATTTTCTCCGCAATTTTACGGTGATGTGCGTGTATTAGCTTATATAATTAATCAGACTTTGTATAGAAAAGACTTATTAAAAAATATATATATATTTAATAACAATATTATAAATGAATAGACAATTGATGACAAAATATAAAGCCCGGAGTTTCTTTCTGCCTTTCTTCTTCGGGTAGTCATCGCTTAGGTAGTTAGTGAAAGGCTGGTAGGTTAGCTAGGTTAGGGCTTTTATTGTCCTCACCGGTGAGGATCGCGACGCGTTTCTCCCTTATTGTTTATTTAAAAATACATACATACATAATTTTATTTCTTCTTCCCTGCCAGCCCGAGCTGGCTTCTTTGTTTACTAAGTATATTTTTCATTTATTTTATTGTCTTTGTTTATATAAGCTAATCTAATTAAGTAATAATTGAATATTCTCATGTACCTTGACTTATCATAAGTGCAACTATGTTCGCCTACGTGATGAATAAAGCATTTTTATTTTATTTTTTATTTTATTGAAGAAATACCTAAGCGAAGAGCAATTAGTGAACCTGCATGACAAAATATAACCTTGCCAAATCCCAAAACATTTATACCTATAAAACACAGTCCCCTTTTCTGTCTGTCTGTATGTGATCAATTTCTCGAAATCTCCTGAACGATTTTTTATGAAATTTGGGATGGATATAGTGCAAGACCCTAGGAAAGTTAGCTTACTTGCTATAAAGAAAATATTTGGCGGGACTTTAATCAGAGAAAACTCCTTCACACGGGATAAACCGCGAGCATTTAAAAACACAATTTTAGGCGTATAAAACTTTTTCATTCCGTTTAGGCCAAATTATTTAAGAAACCCAAACGTTGTATTTAAGATATAAGATTAAAATAAAAAATAATGATTTTCATTGCGTGAATGGTTTGCCCCATATCATCAGTCGGCGAGAGATAAGCGTTCATGTGGGAATTGTTGCGGAGAATCCCACAGTTTTCCTTAACTGATATTGAAATTAATGAAATGAACTGATATTTAAATAAATTATCATTTGTTTGACCGTATAAAATGTTATATATTATTTAGATTCCATCAATATCAACCCTACCAGCATATCGGAAAGCTATTCTCTCCAGAGAAGAACGGGCAAGATACTTGTGATGCTCGATTCAAAATCATTTTTTGGTATGAAGTACAGTGAGGGATACAGAGAAAAAATACATTTTTTGTTTTGTTTTTTGTTTAGCGCTATTCATTCATTCAATAACTAAATAGGTATAACTTTTTGTATAGCTGAATGATGTGCTCATTTCTCGCTTAATACTAAACTAGATCATAAACAACACAATATAATCTTTAATCACAATCAATTATATGTCATATTACCTCGCTCAGGTCCAATAACGATATAACTAAATATTTGAAAATGATTGTAAAAGACCAAAGGCATTCCTTTTTGGAGCATGCAATTTCGTACCGGATATACCTCTAAGTTTCGCCACACCAGCCCAATAAGGCTCCAACCCCTTGACATATTAATTTAAGTATCGATTTTTATGACTGCCGTTATATACGGGAGCATTCCGCAAATATGCCTCTTCAAATATAATAAAACACGCTGCTCGGACGTCTCGCAGCCTCCGCTAATAAACTGTGACTGTTGAGGCAATAAATTTGGCTAATGTCGACTCCAATAAACAGGCCTTACGACTGAAAATAGAAGAATATACAAATATGTTTGGGTGCGTATGAGTGGGTGTATGCGATTTTCGACTTAATTAATGCTGTGTAAGTTCACCCAGTTGTTAAAATATTATAGGCCAGTAATACTTTAGTATTGTAACGATAAGGTCTAAATTTGAACATAAAGTACCTATACAACTTGGCTGTGTGGTAAGGTATCCTTAATCCACAGTAACAATACTATTAAATTAGCAGCTAGCTGCCCTCTCCTCTATGCTTGCAAAAATATCATAAATTAACTAGCTTATGAACGCGACACTGTTCGCTATAAAGTTCGTTACCGTTAAAATAATGATTATTTGACTACATAATAAAATAATTTTAGAATGGCATCAATAGTTGCGGAGATTAGCGTCTTCACGAAAAAATAAAACAACCATTATACAGTGTTATAAAATAAATATTACTATAGAAGCGACAAGGTCACCAGAAATAATCTGTTAACAACAAACGTAGGTTTATAAAAACTCTGAAACAATAAAAACAATGATAACTTAACGCTCGAAATAATTAGTGTATGGATTTACCCACTAGTATCAGCAAAAACCATTACCATTGAGTATTATTAAGGGTACCTAAACAATATTTATTTTTTATAAAAATAAAAAGAACATCGAATATTAAATCTACAGAACTTCCTTGTCACCTTAACTATTGTCTCTAATTTTCTTTATACTGAAAGAAGGAAGAAAGAAGTTTATTGTTGGAAAGAAAAATTTAAAACTTAAAATCCTACATAACATAAACAATTATTGCATCAGCAATGGGCTTCCCATTCAGCAATAATACTGCAATACTGCAGGATAATTATAATATTTCGTATAGTGGTCGCCATTTTATCCAAATATGTTATAGGGCTGGTTATGTGTATGCTAAAATCCAAATTCATCCAAAGCCGTTCAGCAGTGCGGGTGATTTTCTAATATTCAAACACCTTTATAATATAAATTTAATAACAAATATGGCAGATTTGCATTCGAATAAATACAGGATAACAAACAAAAATCTTTCATATCCACAATCTGAAGACTCTTGAATAAGTTAAATTGCATGCGATATTTCCTTGCTGTTTGTTCGTTCGGGAGTTATAACGTTATAAACCGAAACTTTTTTAATAGCACTATTATCTGCAGACGTCGGCAGATAAATGAAACGTCACGTCGGGAGACCACCATACATCATTTCGTTGTCGCGTCACCAGCTAATAAGATGGCGTTTGTTGTTGCTTGTTTTTGTTTTTTTGATGCTCGTCTGGAGTCCAAATAGTGTGGACTGACGAGAGATGATTACCCCTCGTCAGTCGATATAATTATGCCGGCCTGTTTGAAACAGGACATAACAGGCTGATCCCGGAACGCGACACTTATGTGGGCCACCGTGAAGGGTTTTACTGTAGAGGCTTTGGGTATGGTGGTCCCTATACGAGCGGAAATAAACATCCTACGTAATAAAAACACCTGGCAGGAACAAGCAGGCCGCTTGTCCCATAGTAAGCCATACGGACGCCCATACATATATACCATAATATACCATCTAAAATTTGGATTATTAAGTTCATTACACTGCACTGCGCTCGTCACCGTTAGCCACTGAATTACACAATGTTCTGTAATTACATTAGCTACAATGTCCTTCAAACTGGAACAAACAGTGCTCGCACAATACTGTCCGATAGCAGAAGACTTGCAGAGGTACCTATTCAGCCGGACTCTTGTATACAAATACTTGCTAGTATTGAAATAGTGTGTTTACGCAAAATTTGCCTTTTGTGGCCCACTAACTCCTTTTACCAGCACTTGTTCATCAACCACGACTTGTTCGCAGAAACGAAACGGTACTATATGTGAGGCACAGCATTCAACTCTTATTCATACAGTGCGTTCTATCCCATACACATTCTAGTTAAAAGCTAATATTTCTTACCTATCTTACTATTACTGTTATGCGTTTTGTGAAGACGTTTACATGTTTGTCAAAAGTAAACGCAAAAACTGCTAAATTGATTTTGAATCACACACAGGTCAAAATATATTTAGCTATAGTTCTTTCTAATAGAGGTTCCGGTGAAAGTTACGACACAGACGAAGCCACCAGCAATATCTAGTGTATAGGTAAAATAGTGTACAGGTATAAATATACAGGGAAATGTTGCGAAAAACGAAATTATAAAGACATTATTAAACTCTCAACCTTGAGACTGTATGCTCGAAAATTCACGATAATACTTTATTTATACAGCTTTGGCTGGCCGCGTTTGACGTAATCCTTTCTCTGGGATAAATATTGCCTAAATTAACCTCTATCACGAAACTCTTATCTGCCAATAAAAGAGACGACGATAGCCACAGTTTACCACACGTAGATACGTAAAAAACGATATTAACTGGGCCTAAAAATAGATAATTGGATAGATGTATAAATTTCTGTTATATATTTGTTGGATTAAAAATGTTATGCATAAATCTGTTTGCGCTCACAATCTGATATTGATAACTTATTGCCATTTGATATCGTCGTAATTCAAGCCTGCCTGTTCCACATAGTGTTTTTTTAATTCACATTTGTATTGCATTTCTTATTTCGCAACAGCTGCCGATAAATAATACGTTTCATTTCGCGCAGTTTTGAGAAATTGGCGCGAATTCCAGATAGTGATTTGAGCTATTTAATTTCCTGGTTTAGCTGTCGGTATATGATTTGTATCGTGATACGAGTTTTAAGTTTTTATTTTTTATTAAATTAAGACGCAAAACAGATTATAATAAAAAACTATAACAAATTATAATAAAAATACAAATAAAACTAGAATGTATTCCTAAACTGCGCCCTTATACTAGTTAATTTCTTAAAGTGGGGACTAAGATAAATGAAAACTATTGAGCACTGTGTATAGTTAAACAAAATTAAACAAGAAAGTAGTATTAGTGTAACTAAACAATAAATAATTCACTATTGCCGGTAAATATTAATTGTTTTAGACTTCTTGAGAATGATCCAAATCTGCCATTCATAACGTCAAGGTGTTTGTGTTTTTTCGCCAAGTCATTATATGAGCGACACATACGAACTATCAGATTATGGAATAAATATAGTTAATAGGAGTATAAACAATGACGCTCATCATATCATAAAATCAGAAAAGTCACGCTCTTCTTATTAACTGCAATTATATCACTGTTTTTTTTTACATTCGATAATCCGTTTACGGATATCTGCCGGACCCGCCGATATACATAAACTCACCTACCGACTAAAAATCCGCACTTCGACTTTCTCCATAATATCAAAGGTCGCAAGTGCATGCAACCACAACCCTGACAGGAATCAGCTCTAGGGTAGAGCTTATCGCCATCCAAGGAAGGACACCTTGGTAAAATCACTCTCTCTAATATTAAAGGTCGTGTAGTGTGCAAGTGCATGCAACCGCAACGCTAACAGGAGTCAGCTCTAGGGTAGAGCCTGTCGCCATTCAAGGAAGGAGACCTAGGTAAAATCATATGCGTGCATAAAATACTGCATGCCAGCCTCTTAGACAATATTTGCCTGGTAGCGGGTCACCCGCCCGCCATCTAAAGCCTGCTTTGGAAGGGCCCTTATTCCACTCTAGTACAGCGTCGGCGTTAGACACATTAAGTATTTGTTTTATTCCTAATCCTTTATACCTATGTCCTGTCTCAACGACTGAATTAAGGGTTGGAGCGCCTAAAAGTGTTCACACGAAACCGGTGCTATCGCATACGACGATTTTCTTTAAGCTACATATCTATTATCTTAGCGCTTGCAATAAATAAATACTATATGTTTTAACACAATAATTGATTTTTATTATGGGATGGATGTATGAACTATTTGGCCCCAAGAGTTGATTCAGTGTTCAATCAGCGTTTCGCCGTCCACTGCTGAACGTATGCCTCTCCAAGTAAGCGCCACCATCCCGATCTTAAACAGCCCGCATCCATTCTCTACTCAACGCCTTTTCCAACT